>NC_060207.1:8987500-9287500 GCF_021130785.1 Homalodisca vitripennis
AGCATCGTAAAACGATAACTCCTCTTGAAATTGTTCAAAAACTTCATGAAATATAGTTTATTTAGACTTGCATGAGTATGAACCAAATCTTTTTACAATTGACATAAGATTATAATTTACTGATCACTAATTTCATTTTACTATTATTGAAATTAATTAATAATATTCATACGATACTGTTAATACGATAGATACTGAAGCTCTTGAATAATTTTACTGACATTAGGATCAATGCTTATGTGTATACTCTTCAAAACTTCTGCGGAATTCTGTTTAGCAGTTTGGTAATTCTGTTCAGTATAGTAATTTGTTGGAATTATTACATATGTAAATCACATTACATCATTATCCATTTTATTATTTAATTTTTGTCATTAAATACTTAAAGAGGTACAATCGGTTTTCGGTTGTTTATTTAGTTTTAAATAAGTTTTCGATTACAACCCTGGAGACAGGAAAAAATATATCTTTTATTATTTCACGAGGAGTAATAATTATAATTTATATACAACTTTGGGTCTTCTTATAACTATGCACAGAGAAAAAAGGATTAAATAAATATAAGGAGTTGGTTAAAAAAATAACAAATATTCAATGTACAATTGCAACTGCACAACAAAAATTATTTGAATTTACACAATGGCTTATAATAATAACAATTTATAAACTATCCATATTGCTTTTAAAGTCTTTGCTAAATTCTAATAACTGCATCTAACAACTAAACATAAGGCAGGAGTGTTAATAATTTGAAATAGAATTTTGGATTCTGTTTTAATTAGTTACAGTGAAAACTTTTTAAGTTTTTTTAACTTTAAAGTTTTTGGGTGATATGAAACTTTAACAGTACGTACATGAAAGATATTTGGTGGGAATTATATGTTTTTAGGTACAGAAGTGAAATTTTCATAAAAAATTAAATACAAAATATAGCCTAAAATCCCTATAATCCTTTGAAGTGATACAAATTCGCCCTTTTGTATATAGGATACAAATAAAGTCATTTTAATTTGAATGTATTCTACTTTTTTGACTTCAGAAAAGTTATCGAAATAGGCTATGAATTTGAAGTAAAAACATGTTTTACCAATCACCCAATAATTGTACCACCTCAGTAAACATATTCAGTAGCTTATTTGTTACAGTTTGGTATTATGCAAAAGTAAGCAAGTAAAGGTAAGTAAAGGACTACAAACAGTGTAAATAAACTTTAGGGTATTTTTACTAGGTATGAAAGTTAAAACTTTAATTCTCATATTGAAACAAACCCCGGACAACTTTTAATAGAACTTTCCCTGAGTAGTGCTCTTAAACAGCCCTCGCAAAACTCATACCGGGATTTCACTTGAGAAGTTACGGGTCTGGAACCTCTTCTCTGCAGTTAGAACAGCATCAACAACCCGATATCGTGTGGCAACTTCCACTACACTACATTCTGCTGTTTCGAAATGTTGTCTTTCTAAAACAAATTTACTTGAAACTTGGGTCATCCACTATGCATGCATTGTACTGAACCTTTGCATAAAGATATACAGGCTATATTATTATAAGATCATGGTCATCTTATGTCTATATACCACCTTTCTGACAGTAAATTTTAATAAAATGGTATTGAAATCCGTTGGAGATAACGTGTTTACTAAAAACAAATAAGTGATAATTTAGTGTGTCAATCGCATCAAAAGTTAAAAATGGCCGAATGTAAAATGCAAGGATTAATTCAATAAATGTCAAAAAGCTGAAGGCATTCGCCGATTTCTTTAGGTATCAGTAAAGATCTGTGACACCCTGCGAGCATACATCACTCATATAGTTTTCTCCATATAAACGGCACATTTTTTATGGATTTTTGCTGCACTATTCCCTTTTGCTTGCAGGACAGGAGTGAAAGTCTTCAATTAAAATTTGGCGGGAGAACCAATAGAGCTGGCCATATTTATGCGACTGCAGCTCAACGCAAACTAGCTACTTGAACTCGGCAGTGACAAATGTAGCGGGGAAGATGCGCGATCGACTACTGCGCACACCGCGGACCTGCTACGTGTCTGGTCGTCATGGCGTGAGATCAGATGTTGAAAAACGACCCTTTTAGGAAAGAAGAAAGATAAACTTGTCAAGTAAAATAAGCTTATACACGTGTTTTGCCTTACGTTTCAAGATAGGTGATTCATAACTTGGAAAATTAATTGTTGGTCTTTATAAGTTACGTATGACTGCATCTTGTCTGTAATGTCTCACCCGATTGTAACTAATTAGACACAACAGAAAATAAGTAAAAAGTACAATGTAAAAAATAAAACAAACGAAATCAGTTACATCTTATAGTTTTTCAATAATAATTATTATTAATGCACCATTTCTTATGGCAAAAAAACAAAAACAGATGGATGATGAAATTATTCCAAAAATTTAATTTTACGCGCTTTAATAAATACAGGGGAGACGATCTGATAGTAAAGAACTCTACAACTGCTTTCAATTTATTGAGATAAACCTCAATATTTTGAAAAAAAGTATGTGGGAAGAAGTGATAGTTTATCCTTAAAATTAATTTTTATTTATAAAACTTAAAAATATGACTACTGCATAAAGAAAGGTTATTTTGGGATTTTAAGGGGGGAACTAAACAGAAAAACGTAATGAAATTGAATACTACATTATTATCTTTTCATTATTTATGTATGTGTTTTTATATAATTAAAAATGAATCACTAAATATATTGTTAAGCGGTAATTTGAGGAACGGTTCGAGCTAGAGCAATTAATGTAATTCTTTTATTCAAATGTTCTTTAACATCCTAGGAAGGTTTTTGATGAACAAAAATATTTGAAAAATTTCTTAAAATATTTCACAATTTAGAAAAAACTGTGATAATATTCACGAAACATAATCCAACTAAAGTTTGAAAAAAGAGAGACACATTTATTTACATTGTAATTTTAGAAAAGTAAGTATGTAGAGCTTTATCAGTAGTGTAATGTAGATTGAAAATGTTAAATTAATATATAATTTTTTAATACGGATTGCATCGGTGACGACTTTAAATCATTGAATGAATTGGAAAATACCACTTCAAGGCTGTTATAAAACTCATCTTAACAAAGCTGTGAATCTTTTGACGTAAGGTACTTGAAACGCGTTGGCTACCTTGACATTGTGTTTGACATTATTTACGAAAATCAGGGAAAAGGACAAAAACATGTTTCTACAAGCCATTCGTCCTCACTATAGTCCGAACAATAACAAGACTTCTACCACGAAATACTTATTATAAATGATTATATTTAAATTTGAAGAAGTCTCCACTCCTCGCTTGTACCGGAACCAGAACATAAGCAACGGATGTAGATATTTTTGACATAAGTAGCCTTTTTAAGCTTACGTATACATGTAGTTTCTTAATCGGAGTAAGAAATTAAATAAATCAATTAAAGCACCAGAAATAGTGTAGACCTGAAGTAGACGGTTTTTAAACTAAGTTGATTACGAAACATAAATATTTATTTTTTCTTGTTCTCAGGCCTATTTATGTACACATAATTTATTTATCCAGACAACAGCTTAGATCAGAATAAATTACAGTACAAAAATTAAATGATATTTGATCTAACATATTTTCTTAATCGGAGCATTACGGTAGTACAACTCATGTGGAGAATTATGGCACCAAATATGGAACTGGTTTGAACCAGAAATATTAAAATAAGAATGAGATTCAGTAAAAATGTAATTTAACTCTTGATTCACTCTGAAATAATAATTATCAGGTATATGCCAATTCTTTTTTTTAAAATATCACAGGGCTCCATCAAATTTTATCATAAATGCTTTCACTAAGAAGAATACCTCCTTCAATTTAAAAACAAAATTGTGCTAAATTTTGAATGTCTATATTTTTATTTATTGTTTAATACATGTATTTGTTTACCTTTAGGGTAAGTCTTTTTCTTTCGAGTGGCACATCTATCATTTGTATTTTATAAGGAACAATATTATAAAAAATACATCAAGATAAAGCATTATTATTATTATTTAATAAAATTAAACCAATTAATATAGCAAATAATACGTGTTACTAGATTTATTGAATACATCTCTCGTTTGTTCCATTTTGTTTTGTCCTTATCGATAATGATCATAATCAGATCATTATGCATAGCACATTTATTTGTAACTGTTGCCTGGATGGTGTTGACAATATAAATCATTCCTTATTTTACTATAACTAAAACGCTTAAGTTTAAAACTTTTGTTATTATCATCGCTAGAGTCGTAGATCCTAGAAAGTGGTTTAATTAACAAGTAGACAAATTTTAATACAAACTTTATTATTTTTATTGGACAAAAAGTACCAGCAAACATTATGTACTAGTGTAAATATACAAAAATGAATGAGTAAAGATGGAATGATAATCTAAAACTAATTATATGGGTTACTATTAAAACTATGTTTATAAGGCAAGAGAAAACTTCTCTTTAGAGAATAGAAATTTGTACGATGCAGACCTTTGTTTATCCTGAGAAAAGACGCACGTATTAGATTTACGAGTTCTTAGGGTAAAAATATATTAACAACCATGTATAATCAGGATGCAAATATCAGTTAAACACTTAAAGAATAATTTACAGAATTGAACAGACAGGCAAGTATTTTTCATGAATATCAAAGATTGGTCACTCTTATTGCCTTATAAAAACACTTTTTTAAATTATTGAAGAACTCATAAAAATGTATCTCTACAATAAATGACCACAGATCAACGAACACGAGTTGCGGACACTGTTGATAAATGTAAAAGGATTACTTATCAGTGTAAAGTGGATTTGGTCTGGACTTTTTCGCTGGTTAGTCAGTTTCAAGCACAACAATTTTGAATTATAGTCTGTCAAAACATTGGCAGAAACAGAAACCAAATATTAAAAGTAAACTATTGTCTACATATATACATTCCAGTTAAAAGTCACATTATGAGTACTTAGAACTCATGCTATATGATTCCGGCGTGCTGCTCATATTTTAAACTTAGATTATTTGAAACTCCTAAATTCGCTTTTTAGTTTTATTAATAGTCCAAGAGTATATACCTGTATGAACTACAGTTCTGTAATGTCTCAAAATCTATTGTTAGTTAATTTCAGTACGTTGATTAATTGGTTATAAACGTAGGTATAATGGACAATTCATCAATATACTTCGCCATTATATGACAAGTAAAAGAGTTTCTCAATATATTTACTGCCAAACTTGTAGAAAAATATATTACTGCTTCTACAAAACAGAATCAGCAAAATGGCAGTAAAAAGCAGTATTTTAATTACATAAGTATCAGCAAAGTTTATCACTCGAATGGCTGAGCGTATTTCATTTCTGTCAGTCCACAAGATATCTTGTAAAACGAACCGACCTATAGCTACAACTTAAATGAGTAACACTGAGACCGATGATGTTACATGTTACTCCATGGGATTTGGATCAGAAATAGCGAATTTGTTTATTTGTTTATTCCCTTCCAAAGGTCAAAGACCACTTTATAACTATAAACATGTTGCAAGGTAGCCAATTACCATAGTGCTCAGACATGACAGGGACAAGCCAAACATGCGATTGGACTTTATATTCCTAGACATGATTGACAATGTACATAATAAGTATAAATTATAATCAATATATCAGTAATGATTATAATAATTGTTGAGCAGATAAGCAACCTAGAAATAAATAACAATGCAAAAACAAACTATCCTTAAATAAGTAACTGTGCAGAAAACTATAAATTGATAACAAGAACAAGAAAAGAAATATATAAATGAACAACAATGTTAATAAAATATTATGAAATAAGTGACAATGCAAAAAAAACTAAGAATGAATAACAAGTGATGAAGATCTATAAACACCACCAAAGTAAAAAAATAAATAAATAATATGTGTTGTGTATACATTGTTCTTGTGTGTGACGATGATGGCAACGAGAAAATAGCAGAATAATAAATGTGTAAACAAATTGAACAAAGTCATGTGAGGTTTCAACAAATTACATTTTTATTCATAGAGGTAAAATAAAAAATAATAGAGTGGGAAGTCAATGTGACAAGAGTTGATTTAGCGGACTCTGACGTTGCAGTACCCTCCTTCCCACACAGAAACGTTTATCATTAGGATACTGCTTTGAACATAACGCAAAGAACAAAAATTAGAATGTATCATCAAAGAGATAACTCGTGAAATATTTCATCTGTAAACATTTAGTTTTGCGCGTAACCTCATTTCTACCTAGCCAAGAATGTTCTATGATGGTGTATGGCCAACCATGGAACTTTTAGTAGAGATGCAAAATTTGTTTTCTGTGTGGTTGTCTATATGTATGCATATATAGATATATCTCCAAAGGAATTCTCAAAGTAAGCTATACATTTCAAACTTTGCATGCAACCTCAGTGAAGTCTGTTTCGTGAAATGCGGTGTGGCGTACCCCTACCTTGATTGTAAACGTGTTTGGTACGCAAAAGTTAAAGACTATTATAATAATTAATTAATTAACTGCCAAAATAAGAGCACGATTAATACAGGGTGTCCCATGAAGAAATGGAGAAACTGTCAGGACTTGTTCTTACGGTGAAAATAATTAAAAAAGTTCATATACACATAGGTCCAGAAACGCTTAGTTAGCGAGCTATACAGGGTGAAAGATTTCGCCCAGATTTCAGTGCCACCGTTAAAAGGGAGCCCTATTAAATTATTTTGGGCGTTACCCAGGACGTAAAATTTAATGTATATTATTCAAATTGAACTGAAAAATTGAATGAAACTTTAAGAAAACCAATTTCATTCAATTTTTCAGTTCACAGTAATATTTTAAGATATCTGGGTAACGCCCAAAATAATTTAAAATTAACGGTGTCCAAAAACAAATCTTTCACCCTGTATAGGTTTCGCTAGATTAACTTTGTTAAATGTGTATACAAACACGTAAAATTCTTTCATTATTTTCACCGTAAAGAACAATCCTGACATTTCTTAAGATAAAGTGATTTTATACTGATCCCAAAAAACAAAGAGAAATTAAAAAGTTGGCATGCACGTAAACTTTATATAACCATAAACTACGTAAACTAAAACTGTAGTTATATATTTACTTTATTTATACGTATAAATTTGAAAATTAATTGTCAAACCTGATCATCTACATAACGGTTTGTTGGATATAATATTGGTACGTAAAACTAAATACTAATTTTTTTATATAAATATATAACTTTGAAAAGTAATCCCTTTAGATTTGTTCGGCCCACGTACATCTAAACATAAGGTAAGACCTATGTAAATCCTCTGTCAATAGTTTTGAAGTTTTGGTTATTGAACGTTAATTAACTTATGACTGCGGTATCTTTGAATGTTAACATCCATTACACTATTCTCTCTTGGCATTAACCACAAAATATTGCATTTCTTCTTAAATGTATAAAATACTAAAATCTGAATTTTAAAACTTAATTCATTATATTACGCTACAAAAAATGTATCTTAATATTACTATATCAGATCATCTAATAAAAACATAAGAGCATCTCAATTTAGAAATTTTACATAAAATACCATAATATTCGATGAAAAAGATCATTTCCACTTTTAAATCAAGGAAATTATTGAGTTATAACTAAAATAATATTCAACCATAGTTACTGTAATGTTTCAATGCCAGAGTAATTAAGCAGAGAGTAGGCCTAATGTAACTACAGCGAGTGCGAGAGGCCAGCCACTTGTTGAGCAGCCCGCAATGCACCACCGGCCATCATCGATCCGTCTTTCAGAGCTACTCACTTCACACTCACTCAATCTGATCCTACAACAATCAATACACTTGACTCTCTCATCTCGTAAAACACAGCGGTATGTAATAGTATCGTCTCTCAGAGCTACTCACTTCACACTCACTCAATCTGATCCTACAACAATCAATACACTTGACTCTCTCATCTCGTAAAACACAGCGGTATGTAATAGTATCACCTCTCAGAGCTACTCACTTCACACTCACTCAATCTGATCCTACAACAATCAATACACTTGACTCTCTCATCTCGTAAAACACAGCGGTATGTAATAGTATCACCTCTCAGAGCTACTCACTTCACACTCACTCAATCTGATCCTACAACAATCAATACACTTGACTCTCTCATTTTGTAAAACACAGCGGTATGTAATAGTATCGTCTCTCAGAGCTACTCACTTCACACTCACTCAATCTGATCCTACAACAATCAATACACTTGACTCTCTCATCTCGTAAAACACAGCGGTATGTAATAGTATCGTCTATGAGAGCTACTCACTTCACACTCACTCAATCTGATCCTACAACAATCAATACACTTGACTCTCTCATCTCGTAAAACACAGCGGTATGTAATAGTATCGTCTCTCAGAGCTACTCACTTCACACTCACTCAATTTGATCCTACAACAATCAATACACTTGACTCTCTCATCTCGTAAAACACAGCGGTATGTAATAGTATCGTCTATGAGAGCTACTCACTTCACACTCACTCAATCTGATCCTACAACAATCAATACACTTGACTCTCTCATCTCGTAAAACACAGCGAGATGTAATAGTATCGTCTCTCAGAGCTACTCACTTCACACTCACTCAATTTGATCCTACAACAATCAATGCACTTGACTCTCTCATCTCGTAAAACACAGCGGTATGTAATAATATCGTCTATGAGAGCTACTCACTTCACACTCACTCAATCTGATCCTACAACAATCAATACACTTGACTCTCTCATCTCATAAAACACAGCGGTATGTAATAGTATCACCTCTCAGAGCTACTCACTTCACACTCACTCAATCTGATCCTACAACAATCAATACACTTGACTCTCTCATCTCGTAAAACACAGCTGTATGTAATAGTATAGTTTTTGAGAGCTACTCACTTTACACCTACTAAAGCTCACTCTACAAAAATCAATACACCTGAATCTCCCATCTCTTAAAGCACAGTAGGATATAATTGTGTCGTCTTTCAGAGGTACTCCCTTTACTCGCACTGCAACAAATGATGCGCTTGTCCCTAAATCTATAGTTATATCTACACGAGATTAATATATCCAACTTTCAGAACTAGTTACCCTAGCTACTGACTGAATCTAACCATACCACAATAATCAAATTAATCTGTATCATTAATCCAGAGTCAAATTACATTTTAATCAATTATTCTCATCATGTCACAATAAATCCAGTAACTTTATAATCTGATAGTATATCAGCAATTAATTAGTCTGTTCTAAGGAGTTATTCACATAGTTTGATCGTACTGCTATCAAAACACTAGACCCTCTCATCTAATAAGGTACAATTAGTCACCGTTGGTCCTCCTTATACAGTATGATCATACGTCTGAGTTTGATTTTAGTAGCTGAGTTATCAAATAACGTATTAGCTTATTTATTTATAAAATTAATATTGAAGTGCCATTATTATTCTTCACCACTGAAGTAGATAAGAACGTGATCAGAGTGGGATGGCTCATCATATATCCTATTAATTATGTCCTCCGTGATCAGCGCTCACCAATTACCTCAATCCTTTCCTGATTCAGTACATTACGGAGTGAGAGAAGGCTACTAAATTATGAACAGCAGGCTACCATTTGTGTTGGCGCTGCCCCACACCTCACTGTGCAAGTTGGCGTCCCAACCAACAATGAGCGGATATCCTCTTTTTCAGGTTTTCTCCAACAAAGCAGTAACCTGTCTGAAGATACGCTTCTTATCGTGTTGGAGGTTGATCTGAGTTACGGTAGCCCTTATGATTAAAACTCCTTTCCTTTGGCCTGAGAAGGGTCCTCTGGTACAGATCGCCTGGCAGCGTGAGGTTGAAGTGTATCAGTCTCATCAACTGATACAATCCAGGCGAACTAATCGAGAGGAATCCATTCATGCCCCACATGGCACCACTACTGTTGGTGCACCGGGAACCCCAGAATGCCAATTTCAAAACAGTATCCTTGTTTAGTGTGAAAATAAACAGAGAGACATCCGGCCCGGAGGACCAAAGTTTTAAGTCCACAAAGAGAGAATGGAGATATAAATAACATTTAAAATGAAAACAATTACATCCATAGATTGATGGAGGGTGAGACATGAAGTATAAGGGCTGTACTTGAGGATAGATGTCAACTCACCGATGTTGATCTTGGTTTTTGCCTCGCTTTATCCGAAGGAGACCTTCACCTCGTATAGGGCTTCCAGGGCTGCAGTGGGATCCACAGAGGAACGGATCACTTTCTAACAGAGAATCGTCACAGGCATCGAGTTATGAACAATTTTAGAGAGGTACCATCACGCGGACAAAGGGGAATGTGAGTTCGGCCGGACCATGTCACCTCCGACGGGAGTTACGATACACACACTAACGAGTACGATAAAGAGGGCAGCAAAAACTCAAGACGGAACTACTCTGCCCAAGACAGAAAGACGCTGCGAGCTGCAATACAAGACTTCAACAAGAACAAAGTACGATACTTTGGAGTGACCGCGACCGTATCATGTCATCTCTGACTATACTAACGAGACACTCTGTTGACGAGTACGAACAAATAGAGCATCGAGACCCAAGACGGCACTACTCTGTCCGTAATGAAGCAAAGTACGAGTCTTTGTGAGTGACCGCGACCGGACCATATCTCCAGAACGGCTCCTACGGAACGACTGACTGTTCGAGCGTCTTAGGGACGCTCCTGGACAGCGCACAGACAGACAGACGGGAGCGCGCGTTATCTCCACCAATTAGAAGCGGCCGTTAAATCGGACGAGGGTCCAATGGTCACAGGATAAACTCACTAGTATTGATTTTACTCTGAACTATTTCCAAGATAGCAAGGAGTCTTGTGCTGAATTTTAAAAACTACTGTACTAGATATATTGAAAATATTATACAAGCCTAGATCTAAAAAATCAGTAAAAGCAAGATATCCTGGATAGGCCACCAAGGCTACAGTTGTTTAGGAAATGCAATGTCATTGTCATGACTATAGTGTTAAAGAAGCTCCTAAAGTTTTTTTTCTATATTTACTAAAACTTAGGATTGAAAATTATTTGGTTAATATGGAATATAAGACATGACGTAGCTATCCTAGAAAGGTTGATTCAATATGAATGTTGAGTTTAGCTACAGTTCACCTTCAATAGCTTCGGACAGTAAACCGAACAGAGTTCGGACCGTAAACAAAAATGGACTCGATCCTCTAACAGAAATCGATACGTCCCATAAACAGAAATAGGTTTGGACCATAAACAAAACTGGGTTCTTACAGTAAATAGAACTGGGTTCGTACCATGAACAGAACTTGGTCCGGACCGTATACAAGATTTGGTTTCGAACCTTAAAGAGAGCTGGGTTCGGACATTAAACAGGATTGGGTTCGAACCATTAACAGAAATGGGTTTTGGACCATTAACAAATTTGGGTTCTAGGAGTAAACAGGACTGGGTTTGGACCATAAACAGAATTGGGTTCGAACCATAAACAGAAATGGGTTTTGGACCATTAACAAAATTGGGTTCTAGGAGTAAACAGGACTGGGTTTGGACCATAAACAGAATTGGGTTCGAACCATAAACAGAAATTGGTTTTGGACCATTAACAAAATTGGGTTCTAGGGGTAAACAGGACTGGGTTTGGACCATAAACAGAATTGGGTTCGAACCATAAACAGAAATGGGTTTTGGACCATTAACAAATTTGGGTTCTAGGAGTAAACAGGACTGGTTTTGGACCATAAACAGAATTGGGTTCGAACCATAAACAGAAATGGGTTTTGGACCATTAACAAAATTGGGTTCTAGGAGTAAACAGGACTGGGTTTGGACCATAAACAGAATTGGGTTCGAACCATAAACAGAAATTGGTTTTGGACAATTAACAAAATTGGGTTCTAGGGGTAAACAGGACTGAGTTTGGACCATAAACAGAATTGGGTTCGAACCATAAACAGAAATTGGTTTTGGACCATTTACAAAATTGGGTTCTAGGGGTAAACAGGACTGGGTTTGGACCATAAACAGAATTGGGTTCGAACCATAAACAGAAATGGGTTTTGCACCATTAACAAAATTGGGTTCTAGGAGTAAACAGGACTGGGTTTGGACCATAAAAAGAATTGGGTTCGAACCATAAACAGAAATGGGTTTTGGACCATTAACAAAATTGGGTTCTAGGAGTAAACTGGACTGGGTTTGGACCATAAACAGAATTGGGTTCGAACCATAAACAGAAATGGGTTTTAGACCATTAACAAGATTGGGTTCTAGGGGTAAACAGGACTGGGTTTAGACTATAAACAGAATTGGGTTCGAACCATAAACAGAAATGGGTTTTGGACCATTAACAAATTTGGGTTCTAGGAGTAAACAGGACTGGGTTTGGACCATAAACAGAATTGGGTTCGAACCATAAACAGAAATGGGTTTTGGACCATTAACAAAATTGGGTTCTAGGAGTAAACAGGACTGGGTTTGGACCATAAACAGAATTGGGTCCGAAACATAAACAGAAATTGGTTTTGGACCATTAACAAAATTGGGTTCTAGGGGTAAACAGGACTGGGTTTGGACCATAAAAAGAATTGGGTTCGAACCATAAACAGAAATGGGTTTTGGACCATTAACAAATTTGGGTTCTAGGAGTAAACAGGACTGGGTTTGGACCATAAACAGAATTGGGTTCGAACCATAAACAGAAATTGGTTTTGGACCATTAACAAAATTGGGTTCTAGGAGTAAACAGGACTGGGTTTGGACCATAAACAGAATTGGGTTCGAACCATAAACGGAAATTGGTTTTGGACCATTAACAAAATTGGGTTCTAGGGGTAAACAGGACTGGGTTTGTACCATAAACAGAATTGGGTTCGAACCATAAACAGAAATTGGTTTTGGACCATTAACAAAATTGGTTCTAGGGGTAAACAGGACTGGGTTTGGACCATAAACAGAATTGGGTTCGAACCATAAACAGAAATGGGTTTTGGACCATTAACAAATTTGGGTTCTAGGAGTAAACAGGACTGGGTTTGGACCATAAACAGAATTGGGTTCGAACCATAAACAGAAATGGGTTTTGGACCATTAACAAAATTGGGTTCTAGGAGTAAACAGGACTGGGTTTGGACCATAAACAGAATTGGGTCCGAAACATAAACAGAAATTGGTTTTGGACCATTAACAAAATTGGGTTCTAGGGGTAAACAGGACTGGGTTTGGACCATAAACAGAATTGGGTTCGAACCATAAACAGAAATGGGTTTTGGACCATTAACAAATTTGGGTTCTAGGAGTAAACAGGACTGGGTTTGGACCATAAACAGAATTGGGTTCGAACCATAAACAGAAATTGGTTTTGGACCATTAACAAAATTTGGGTTCTAGGGGTAAACAGGACTGGGTTTGGACCATAAACAGAATTGGGTTCGAACCATAAACGGAAATTGGTTTTGGACCATTAACAAAATTTGGGTTCTAGGGGTAAACAGGACTGGGTTTGGACCATAAACAGAATTGGGTTCGAACCATAAACAGAAATTGGTTTTGGACCATTAACAAGATTGGGTTCTAGGGGTAAACAGGACTGGGTTTGGACCATAAACAGAATTGGGTTCGAACCATAAACAGAAATGGGTTTTGGACCATTAACAAAATTGGGTTCTAGGAGTAAACAGGACTGGGTTTGGACCATAAACAGAATTGGGTTCGAACCATAAACAGAAATGGGTTTTGGACAATTAACAAAATTGGGTTCTAGGAGTAAACAGGACTGGGTTTGGACCATAAACAGAATTGGGTTCGAACCATAAACAGAAATTGGTTTTGGACCATTAACAAAATTGGGTTCTAGGGGTAAACAGGACTGGGTTTGGACCATAAACAGAATTGGGTTCGAACCATAAACAGAAATTGGTTTTGGACCATTTACAAAATTGGGATCTAGGGGTAAACAGGACTGGGTTTGGACCATAAACAGAATTGGGTTCGAACCATAAACAGAAATGGGTTTTTGCACCATTAACAAAATTGGGTTCTAGGGGTAAACAGGACTGGGTTTGGACCATAAAAAGAATTGGGTTCGAACCATAAACAGAAATGGGTTTTGGACCATTAACAAAATTGGGTTCTAGGAGTAAACAGGACTGGGTTTGGACCATAAACAGAATTGGGTCCGAAACATAAACAGAAATTGGTTTTGGACCATTAACAAATTTGGGTTCTAGGGGTAAACAGGACTGGGTTTGTACCATAAACAGAATTGGGTTCGAACCATAAACAGAAATTGGTTTTGGACCATTAACAAAATTGGGTTCTAGGAGTAAACAGGACTGGGTTTGGACCATAAACAGAATTGGGTTCGAACCATAAACAGAAATGGGTTTTGGACCATTAACAAAATTGTGTTCTAGGAGTAAACAGGACTGGGTTTGGACCATAAACAGAATTGGGTTCTAGGGGTAAACAGGACTGGGTTTGGACCATAAACAGAATTGGGTTCTAGGGGTAAAACAGGACTGGGTTTGGACCATAAACAGAATTGGGTTCTAGGGGTAAACAGGACTGGGTTTGAACCATAAACAGAATTGGGTTCTAGGGTAAACAGGACTGGGTTTTGGACCATAAACAGAATTGGGTTCTAGGGGTAAACAGGACTGGGTTTGGACCATAAACAGAATTGGGTTCTAGGGGTAAACAGGACTGGGTTTGGACCATAAACAGAATTGGGTTCTAGGGGTAAACAGGACTGGGTTTGGACCATAAACAGAATTGGGTTCTAGGGGTAAACAGGACTGGGTTTGGACCATAAACAGAATTGGGTTCTAGGGGTAAACAGGACTGGGTTTGGACCATAAACAGAATTGGGTTCTAGGAGTAAACAGGACTGGGTTTGAAACATAAACAGAACTGGTTTGGACCGTAAACATAATTGGTTTCGGAGCGCAAGCTGAATTAGGTTCGGGCAGTAAACAGATTTGGGTTCGGAAGTATGTAGTATTCAAAATTACATTCTCTTATCTCAGGGACAATGTAGGCTATATTATTTACTATCCCTGAAAGTGACATTTCATAGACTCCGTGTTTATTTTGATTCCTAATTCGTTGATTTAATCCCAAATTAACACAATGTGGCATTGCCATTTTTGCAACTCTTCTTTGAGTGCAGTAAAAACTCTTATCTATTGTTTTCAATCAAGATCTGTAACAATATCTTTCTTACGGATCAAAGAAAACTCTGTTAGTCTGTAGTCCGTCTTTGGTAGATATGAATCGTACCAAAGCTGTAAGTCTTTTAATTAAATTCCACTTGAACTGCAAGAATACAAGAATATTGGCCACGTAGAAAATAATGTGATCAAGCTAGATGCAGTATTACATGTTGCAAATATTGGAAATATTAAAAACCGTCTTCTGTAGATTCTCTGAACGTTGCAATTGCGGGTTTTATTGCATTAATAAAACTGTTGCATTGATCTTACTTACATCAAAACAATGTTTAATGACACATACATTTATTTGTTATTTAAATAAAATGTTGAAATATTTAAAACTATCCGTCGGCTGAAAAATCGTTGAACTTTAGATTCGTCGCAATTGCGGAATTCATTGCATTCATGACGCAGTTACATCAGTATTAATTACGTTAAATCTATTTTTGATATTTACGGCTCTTTGGTCAAAGACCGTTATTGGCTACGAGTGATACATGTTATGTCTTATTTAAACTCCCGCATTTGTAGTTGTTTTGAATTTTCAACTCTTAAAGCAATATTCCATATGAAAAAAAATCATTTTTATTGGTAGTTTAGCAACCCGATTTCAATTCATTTAATTACTAAGCTAATTTTATCTGTATTGAAATAGCGTCTCTTTATGTATTGTAATTTTCTTATAACTCTCATATGATATGTTTCTCTGAATTTTTTTTAATGTAGCAATAATTTCTAACAACATAATTATTATAATTTATAACTAGCTAAAACTGAACGATATATCCGTACAAAAGTAAATAACAAAGCAAATAATAAAATATTGTACTAACGTATTTTGAACAAGTCGAATACAAATATGTATTCTAAATAATATTGTATTGATATTATTATTCCACAAAAGTGAATAAATGAGGCGAGCTGACGTATGAATAGATATTACATTGAAAGTTTACAATTCGTTGCCAGTTTCATGCCCGAATGCATCGCCCGGGATCTTTGAAACAGTTAACCAACGCTTCCAATGAAATATTGACATCTGGGCCGTAGTAGTTCCCGGTTTCGTCGTCCGATAGCGCGAGAGTCGTCGCACACGCAGCTCTTCGTTACAGCCTTTACACTGACTCTAAACATTCGCAATTCCGGTTTTGTCAGTGATACCCTGAGGAATGTTCTGTAATTATTTTGACTTTCGAATATATCCGAAATGGAATTGATCTTGTAATGAAAAATGCATTCTTCGGTAGGCTTTGTTAGATAACTATGAGGATATAAAATGTTATTCTTCTTACATCTCCATTCTGAAAAAAGTGTAAGTATATATATATATATATATATATATATATATATATATATATATATATATATATATTGTTTTATTAGTTCCTAGCTCGCAATACTTATGTAAAACTACCAAATGAGCAAATATTCATTGAAATCTGTGCGATACCAAATATTATGTTATCTTACTTATTGGTTTTGAAGTATTTCACAAAAAATATTATGAAGCATTTAATAAGCATGTTTAAAAGCTATGAAGGCCGATTTCGTGGAAGCTACGTCGTGATTCTTTGTGTTCCTATTCTCTCTGGATTACCAATTTGAATCAGCAAATATTCATTGAAATCTGTGGTATTTGAAATATTATGTAAGATAAACTTATTGGTCTTCCTGTATTTCACAAAAACATTATGAAGCATTTAATAAGCATGTATAAGCATGTTTAAAAGCTATGAAGGCCGATTTCGTGGAAGCTAGGTCTTGATTCTTTGTGTTCCTCTTCTCTCTGGATTACCAATTTGAATCAGCAAATATTCATTGAAATCTGTGGTATTTGAAATATTAGGTAAGATAAACTTATTGGTCTTCCTGTATTTCACAAAAACATTATGAAGCATTTAATAGCATGTATAAGCATGTTTAAAAGCTATGAAGGCCGATTTCGTGGAAGCTACGTTTTGATTCTTTGTGTTCCTATTCTCTCTGGATTACCAAGTTCTCTATGACCGACCTGGATTGTGGAATCCCTCAAGGCTGCTGACTAGCCACTGTGAACTTACAAGTGCTCGAATTAGAGAACTGCAAGCCCCTAGGAGCATCCGGGCAGTGGAAATGGTTGCCTTTGAGGTACCTAGGACATACACAATAATGAGCGTTTTATTTTATTTCTGTATTGGAGATCGGTCTTGAAACTTACTCTCCACCGTTACATGTAACCCTTTGTATAAAAAGTAAAATAATTAGTTGTGTATTGTATTTATTTCTATTTAAGGTGTTTGTATGGTATTAAACTAGTCTCTTTACCACAGTAGATTTATAATGAAAGGAGTGTTGAATTACTTATCTAACTGTCTCATTAAATGAGTCATATTAAGGGCCTTTGAAAGACGATTAACTATTTCGTAGTGTAATATTTGATATACATGAAGAAGTTTAATTGATGCAATATGTTTAATGGTGGTTTTATCTCAGATTCACCTCAAATAACACAAAAGTACATGTGTTACTTGTAAAAGCAATAAACAACAACCACATTATTCTATTTCATGGTTAGACATAATCAAAGGACACTGAACAATGCATAATTATAACATGTATGCATACTTATGTATTCTAATTCGTGTAGGTTTTATATTAGTTACAGTACGAGATACAAAATTACATTTATACTTTTAAAACCTAATTATGTTTTATTTTCTTATGAAAGCAATCGATTGTCATCAGCATTAATGTTTGAGGAGGTTGCAGAACGATTAAAGTGAAAAAGGATTAAATTATGTTTATTATTACTTGAAGCATACAGGTATGCCTAATTTTAAATATCCACAGAAAACGTACATAATAGTATTGAGGCGTTAGCTAACGAAATAATGGAATTCACAATTGCCTTTCTCTCCTCCAGAGCTATCATCCGATGTATCTGTCTGTTTCTATACACTGTTGTCTCTTTACATTTTTCTGTTATAATTAAGTATTGTGTCGTTTCAATTAAACTTTTGTCAACATACTGTAAGTAATCAAAATTATTAACATATAATATGTGTATAGTATGCTACTGAGATATATAGCGACAAAAATTAGTACGTAACTCGAACAAATGCATACTGTAATAATATTACTAGAACATGTAATAAGTATGCTGTAATCCCTGGCTGTATTAGGGTTTTGACTATCATCAAACAAGAACTAAAACTCCAAATTCTTGGTGAAGTCTAAGAAAACATTCTCAATTATGTAGTACGGTATATGGTAAATAAACTCAAACTAATAAATATCATGCCTGTCTCCAGTAACTAACTCTGAAAAATTTCTATTTTTTAAGTGAGAACCAACCCGTCTGACCTGTACGGCATTTTAAATTGAAATTAGTAATTTGCTTCATGAGTTAATAATACATTAGTACTGTGTTAATTATTTAATGATATGCATTATAAAGAAATACTTAATAGTTCTTAAAAGTAAATAGCATTTTATTTCGTTATAGAAGCATAACATAAAACTGGGTAACGACTTAAGTACACTAGTTTAAAGTAATTATATCCTTCCCAGAGTCTGCTTATAATCTTACTCATATTGTAAACGTGAAAGCTTGTATGTCTGAATATATAAATGTTTGCCCTTTAATTGCTCAGATATTATTTAAACTTATTGAGTTGCACTTAATTTTAACACCGAATATCTACGCCAAACATGCCTATTTCAGTTTTAATAGTGTACATTCAATCATACTACATCATCACTAGGTAAGGATATGGACTCTGTATTAAGCAGAAATTACTAAAATCTTGAGAGCTACTCAACAAAATCCTCATCTTATTACATTCCTTCCCAAGCCATTATAGTTGTGCTCTTAGAAATCGTTTCAGCTATTCAAGTTAACCGTTCTAGCGAACTAGGCTTTTAAACTTTTAATTGTTTTCAAAACTGGATGTGAAATTGAGAATACCTTTCAATGACCATCGCTTACTAGAGTAGTAGTTGGTTAGAGGTAAAGTAAAGAATGTGTTATTTTACCAGGCTGTAAGCCCACTTAATCTTTAAGCCGTTCTTAAAGGTGACTTCGGAACCACCAAAAACGGCCGGACAGGCGAGTCAAGGACAGAATCATTCAGCGGTTACCCATCAGCAGCAGCTACGCCAGACGTTGCTCGATCCGGTTATCTCACGACAACCCTTGTAACCTCTACACTGCCCCATATGCAAAAACGTAGATGACTAAGATCCCCCTATTGTGGAATTGTGTGCATAGCCATCTAGTCATTTTAAACCACTCATTTGTATGGGATCATCAGTTGGAGTTTGAACATTTTAATTGTGAACACCAATAAAATAATTTACCGTAATGTGGAGGAAATTTATTTTTTTTATTTCCTGAGATTTCACTAGATCATATTGTACCAATTATGAGTATAAAGCTGGAGTCTTGAGTATGGACATTATATACTTTTTTAGCGACCGCTAATGAGTTTTGCGTGAATACCTATGCACAACCACTCCCCATTTGCTTTTTATCTTCACAGTTTCTTATTTTAAAGACCAGTGGAGAGTATCGCCTGAAAGGAGTGAAAAACCCGCTAGTGAAATGAAATGCCTATGTCACTTACATGACGTTTTGTTTTGAAATCTCTGGAATTTTAATAACCAGACGTACAGTAAACATACCAATGCATTTAAATTGATAAGTTATTATTAATATAAGAATGTGGCGAAAATAAGAATTTGTTTAAAAGTAACACATTATTCTTCAATTACACTCAATAATAATCATTTAAAATATTATATGTTTAAAGTATTTTTTACAATCTCACATCAATTCTTTATTGATGTACCATACGTCAAAAACTAGGTAAAACATTTATAGACCCAGTGTCCTCAAAGATAAATTTCTTAAAACTCAGTAGTAATAAATATAATGTTGATAACAGGTAATAGCGTAACTTTTAAACAAGTAATTATATTCTTTTTAGATCTTTTAGTTTGTATGTTAAATAATCAAATTCGTTTTTTATCAAACCTTCTTTGGAACGGGTGGAGCGGAAGGTCAAAATAAGTAGATATATTTTTTAGTTTTAAGTTCAAATTACTACTAATTTCTTGCGTTACTCTTTCTCTTCAAACCAGGATCTCCGCCTTAGAGTTGGAATAATGCTAAGGTTCTGAAAGTGAACCGAAACAATTTCTATTTTAGTTTTAACAATTTCCTTCAATAACACGGCGTATTACATTTGTAATGTAACTTTTCTGTAAAAATGTTTTAAATGGTGAATATCTAATGACAGACGCTTTTAGTATGATGATAGCAATAGGAACACTAATACATTGACAAACCATTTACATATCTGCCCAAATTTTCCTTACCATTTTTGTTTTATAACCTTTATTACATTCGTCTTGTCCCTTTTCTTTGTGGTATAACGTCGTGTTACAATAATTTTAACTGATATGAGACTTATATTGCATATATACATAATGAAAATGCGTTCTCTAGGGGTTTTTTTCCAGATTTGTTATCACGTATACTGGCGCTGTCATTTCAGCTAGACAAGCTTATAATTGTAAGTGCCTAAAACACAATAGGCTAGTGTTTTAGAGAACTTAAATCTACCTCGTTACTTTCAGAACTTATTTACGAGTATTAGTATGTCCACGTTACGGAAACAACAGGAATAGTTAGGCTTAATACTAATACCACTCAGGTCTTATTTGTTATTCTCGAAAAGCTATTTCCACATGTATTACTACTGATTGCTGCGGTCTGGACGCATAAGTTACTGTTACGGTAAAATGAGTCGAAGCACAATTTAATAAGGATATGAGAAGGTTACTCCACACCTCGTGTCTACCACATTAATGCGTCTCTGGTACTTTGTTTTGGTACAACAGCAGTTTGAGTAATACGTTATAATACTTAAGTGGCTCTGACATTAAAGTGACATTAATGTACTGATATATTCTGGTACTACAGTAACTCTGGTACTATAGCGGCTCTAGTACTGCAATCTGGTACTATAAATTGGCTATGGCACTGTGGTCTGCTATTTAAGAGACGTTGATATTGCACGCTGATATTAAAGCGACGCTGATATTGTTCTCTGGTATTACAGCGGCTCTAGTACTGTTTCGTTATCTAGTGATAAAGAGGCCCTGTTACTGTGCTCTGGCATTAAAGCGAACGCTGATATTGTACTCTGGTATTACAGCGGCTCTAGTACTGTTATCGTTATCTATTGATAAAGAGGCCCTGTTACTGTGCTCTGGCATTAAAGCGACGCTGATATTGTACTCTGGTATTACAGCGGCTCTAGTATTGTTATCGTTGTCTAGTGATAAAGAGGCCCTGTTACTGTGCTCTAACATTAAAGCAACGCTGATATTGTACTCTGGTAATACAGCGGCTCTAGTACTGTTATCGTTATCTAGTGATAAAGAGGCCCTGTTGCTGTGCTCTGGCATTAAAGCGACGCTGATATTGTACTCTGTATTACAGCGGCTCTAGTAATTTTATCGTTATCTAGTGATAAATAGGCCCTGTTACTGTGCTCTGGCATTAAAGCGACGCTGATATTGTACTCTGGTATTACAGCGGCTCTAGTATTGTTATCATTATCTAGTGATAAATAGGCCCTGTTACTGTGCTCTGGCATTACAGCGACGCTGATATTGTACTCTGGTATTACAGCGGCTCTAGTATTGTTATCGTTATCTAGTGATAAATAGGCCCTGTTACTGTGCTCTGGCATTAAAGCGACGCTGATATTGTACTCTGGTATTACAGCGGCTCTAGTACTGTTTCGTTATCGTGATAAGAGGCCCTGATTACTGTGCTCTGGCATTACAGCGTTACGTGATATTGTACTCTGGTATTAGAGCGGTCTAGAATGTGTATCGTTATCTAGTGATAAAGAGGCCCTGTTACTGTGCTCTGGCATTACAGCGACGCTGATATTGTACTCTGGTATTACAGCGCTTAGTAGTATTGTTCGTTATCTAGTGATAAATAGGCCCTGTTACTGTGCTCTGGCATTAAAGCGACGCTGATATTGTACTCTGGTATTACAGCGGCTCTAGTACTGTTATCGTTATCTAGTGATAAAGAGGCCCTGTTACTGTGCTCTGGCATTACAGCGACGCTGATATTGTACTCTGGTATTAGAGCGGCTCTAGAACTGTTATCGTTATCTAGTGATAAAGAGGGTTACTGTGCTCTGGCATTACAGCGACGCTGATATTGTACTCTGGTATTACAACGGCTCCAGTACTGTTATCGTTATCTAGTGATAAAGAGGCCCTGTTACTGTGCTCTGGCATTAAAGCGACGCTGATATTGTTCTCTGGTATTACAGCGGCTCTAGTACTGTTATCGTTATCTAGTGATAAAGAGGCCCTGTTACCGTGCTCTGGCATTAAAGTGATGCTGGTCTTTTACTCTGGTATTAAAGCTACTCTAATAGCTACTAATAACTAGTGGTAAAATGACTGTCGTACTACAAATACTCTATTAGGGTACTAAAATGGCTATTAGCACTATACATTATATTTCCCCTGACTTATATCTTTTAAATATGTTCACGCTCTCTCCAGATGGGAAATATTTTCAATTCTGTCAATTTTTATACGTTTTATTGATAGGTAACCGTACAAAAAGAATCTCACAAAATAAGCCTTCCTCCCAGAGGAAAAGATAATGAGATTAACAAACTTTGTACGGATGTTAGTTACTGCAACTGTATAAAAATGAAGACAAGCTGTCTTGCAATTAAGAAGAGGCCGGTCACTTGGTTGCATTGCTTATATGTATCCTCTATGGTCACGTTCTCTAAGTGCTATACATGATTTTCATTCAATTTGCCAAGAAGTTTTACAATTAATCACTAAATGAAACTTTTCAAATGCATTTATACTATATTGCGCTAACGCATTAGTACGGACACTAGTCTATTGTATAATTGTATTCTTATTTTCATACAAAGTTTCCTGTAGTATTTTATTATATGTTACAGCACGTAGCTTATAACATTAAATGCTGATGATATAAACCAAATTTTTAGTCACAGAACATTTAAAACATTTACAGATTATATCATATTTTTGCATGATTTTGTTGTAAAATTCGATACACGACCACAAAACTCAGTAATAATGGTCTATTACTGACAAATGTATGCACCAATTCATATATTTTAGAAAAATATTAAAAAAAAAAGACTTTTTAGACACTGATTAAGTAGTAATCAACAACGATGCAGTGCATTAGGAAATATCAAAATAATGAAAGATAATTAATTTTATGATAAAGTCCCTAATTTTCTTTTACAGTAAAAATCAATAAAATTATAATCCTAAAAGAATTAAGGGGAAAGTCTAGTTTGTATAAACATCATATTGACAATTTTTACTTAAAAAAACTGATTATGTTTATTCTTCAAGACCAAGCGATAACGGTGATATTCGTCTGTGCTTTGGTACTAAAGCGACGCTGGTCCTTATACTCTGGTATTATACCTACTCTATTATTATCATTATTATAATCTAAATAAAACTGACCATATTGCAAATTTAGCTCCAACTTACTGTCAAAATACTAGCATGATCTTCAAAGCCGAGATGGTTTAAAAAGTAATGGGAGAGAAGACATAATTAAGACTTCATTATGCCTTGTAAAACGAAGTAACTTCTTAACTCCTAATGGAGCAGAAATATATTTCATACTTGCAAAACAGTTGCTTAACTGGGCAAAGGAGAGGTTGTAGTATGCTCCTTATCGATTTACAGGAAAAACTTGAAGCGCCAAAATATTCTGAAAGAAATATCTACTGTTCGCTCTAGACGGCCATATAATTACAGCGTAATGCGTGGCTATCCCCGTCTGCTACTAATTCCTGCATTCCATTCAAACATACAAAGAGGCTCTTTTCACTCGGAGTTTCTCACTTATGTCTTTGAGCACGGAAACAAGGCCAATGAAAAGGTTCTAATGTTACAGTTAAAGTTCAGAACTGGATAGCAGTGATGTACTACTTGGAGTGCGTTGTCCGAGCGGTCTGAGAGGTTGGACTTGGGTCTGAGTTAGAGATAGCGATGGTTCAAGTCTTATCTGTTTCACTTTTTATCAGTACTTTATCTACTCTCCAGCATATTCTGTTTGATAAGATCCTCGCCCAGGCCAGTGGCTCATGAAGACGGGCAGAATAACGCTTCAAAAAGGAACGGCCTCCCCTTAAAAAACAAACAAAAGTCAATTTACCCGTATACGATGGTTGCATATTCCTCAAATAATTCCAGTAAAACAGAGATAATACCCTCCACAACCTGAAAATCAGTAGATATTTATTTACATAGTTTTGGAGAAGAAAGCTATCTTTGTTTTTTTTCTACTTGATAAATGAAGATTTAAAAGTAAGTTTTACCATAACTTTCTTCATTTTGAAATCTATGTTTGAGCCCTTAAAACGTGTTCATATATTAACATGTAAAATTAGACCCTACGAAGTTTAATTGGCCGAACGTTTAATACCGTCGCTCCACAGTTGATGACGAAAGCAGATTTCTTGGTGTGCGACCATCTGTATAGGTACCCGGTACCTTTCGAGTAACTTAACTCGGAGGGTTGAAATTTGGTTTGAACGCCACCTTTACTAT
Source organism: Homalodisca vitripennis (assembly GCF_021130785.1). NCBI lineage: Eukaryota > Metazoa > Arthropoda > Insecta > Hemiptera > Cicadellidae > Homalodisca > Homalodisca vitripennis. The sequence goes on from NC_060207.1 coordinate 9,012,416, forward strand.
CTCTACATTAGTATTATACATGGCGATATCGTTCCATTACGTATCACCCTCTTATGCGATCGTGCAACCTGCCCCCTTATACTAAGTCTAGCGTGCGTTTAACTTTGTGCCACATGCATATAAATACATAACATATAAAAAAGCCCCATTAACAGAATTTCAACGTGACTGGAATGAAACTGTATTTAACTATTAAATGTGATGTAACATCAAGAATATCACGATCCAGTGAAAATGTTGAACATTAATGGTATTTATTATTTTTGTATAGTGAATTTTTAAAGCTATGCCGTATGCATTATAATAATAATGCATACGTATACGTGTAGCAGATGTATTATAATTATCTACTTGATTTAATAAAAAATGGAAGCCGTGTTTACACAGAATCAATCATTATATTGAGAATTATTTTCTAATTAGATTTATATATTCGCCTACGCACTTTCACCAAATAGAGCAATATTTATGTAACTATTTAGTCATATTATTAGCAGAAATTATTTGTTAAAGGGAACTATGAATAGCACACATGCAAAGTAACGTCAAATGAATATCTGTAATTATTTCTTACATAAGTGAAAATATTTTTGTTATTCTCATGCTCTGAAAAATATTACGCCACTATGTTTCTAGATTATGTCTACGGATAGTTTTATTACTAATAAAATGTAACATCTGATATCTGTATCTGGAATAACTATTTTCATTTGATTTGTATCATGAGACATAATTGGCAGGGTTTATCATGATCGAAACTAAAGACCCTAACTATCAGGCTCTATCTTTTTTAAAACCTTTTTATCTTAAATTAAAGCAACTTTGACATAATTAAACTTGGTGACGGACGTATTGTCCAAATTCCTCTGAAACGATTGTTTCAAAAAAAGTACGATTTAAATATTCAGCAAATATATACTCATATGTAAAAGACCTATGTTTCAGCCTGATATAATAGATGTTGACATTTAATTAGACATTAATAGACATAATCGCTTTATCACTATTCTTACAAACCATTTTAATAGGAGTATTATTTGAGAATTTCATACAGAACATATGCTCTCCTTATGGTAATTATAATTAATTGTAATATTAATAATAGGTCTAAAAATTACTTATCTTGGAAGTTATAATTTAAATTTATTAAGCTGTTTTAAACACACAGTTTAATCCTCGTTTCCAAATTCTATGAATACCCCATCCCAACATGTTTGTTAACAGCAACCTGGGATCAGCTACATGGCATATTAATTTTAACTTAATAAAAACTAATGAATGATTTTTATAAGTTAAAATTATTCAGTAATTGTGGCTTGTTTTGCCTTCTACATACTTAATATTGATACACGGGATCTTTTTTAGAGGACCACAATTTCAAAATATACGGGACAGTAAAAACTAACAATATTTGGTACTAGTATATAAATATATATATTTATACATATTAGACAAGTTTTTAAACTTGTGGAAGGCCAATAGAAAGGTTAGGTTAGGTTCTTGTAGAAAACGCACGGCACTTTCTTTGCAATTTATTTCACGAGCTAACAGTAAAAACGACATGTTCAGTCTGTACTTGAACTGCACTGACCAAAGCAGAGTACGCAGCAGATAAGGAAAGATAACGATTACCTAGATAAGGTCTACAATTCGTGTTTCTGCTTCGTTAAGATAGTAACTGTCCAATAACTGTTCAATACACGTAAAAATAACTGTCCTGTTTCTGTAGAAAATATATTTTGAAATTGCGTTCCTCTTCTAAAAAAGACCCGATACACGATATGAAAATAATATTCGAGTATAATTCAGAGAAAAGTTTGTTTCGTAATTATAATAAGTCACATATCCCTATTAAGTGGTTAAATATATTCCTAAGGTAAAGCATGGAGCAGTTCAAATTGATTTGACCTTTTCAATACAGGAAGATGTGTAAGTTCTATACTAACTCAGATATTTTATTTATTATTTTATTTTTATTTTTCATTTAATTTTATTTATTGCATAACGTATATTTTCTATTTTGTACCCACATTGCTTGAGTCAACATGTGATTTGTCAAGATATGTAAAAACTTAACTAGAATGAATATTTTAAAGTGATATTTATATTACATGCGAAGTTTAACTGTAAATAGAAATGCTTTAAGTATTAAATTAAAAGTCGTAAATCATACAATGTTTCAATTGAAACTTTTTAATATTATATAGAATTGTTGAAGTGAATGAAATGCCCGACTCCGAAGGTAGCTCCTATAATAAACCTTAAAGCGTTTAAAGAGTTTGTCCTTCATAGTCCATCCTCACGCAATTGCCTTCCAGATGAGTACCACACATATCATCATTAACGTCACCTAAATTGCTTGTGTTACAGAAAGATCCTCGTTTTTGTGTATTGTTGTATGTTGCCATTGGTGAAATGCCCAATTGTTCCGCATAAGCAGATGATGTGCTATTCTATTAGGAGGAAAATTCCTGTTTATACAGAAATAATATAAGAAAAGCTTCGAGAGAGCTTTTCAAATCTATGAAGTTCTGGTCCTGGTGGAGGCGTGGTATGTTTTTCTTTTTAGATCGTTTATCTGTGATAAGTTCCTAGCAATCTGTATCTCTTACTCTGAGTTTTGGAATACTTGCATTGATTTCATCTTTTATTCGACATCACTCCTGGTTCTAAGTAGGTTTTCATTGATAAAACATCAAACGCTATTCACCCAGTCCACTATGAATCAATTAACATAGAAATGAGTAGTCCTCAGACTTGTATATCATTGGTTCAACGATTTACTTGTTGGGAAGTTATTGACTTTCACCACTCACAAAACTTTATTTTTATGGAACTGCGCTGAGAAAGCCACACCACAGTTTTAAAAATGTTTTATTTTTCTATTGTTGTTGTGTTTTTGTTTGTTTGATTTGTCAATTCATGCTAAACTTTCATGTTTTGCCACGTTGAAGATTCTGAGCATTAATGTGCATGCTGATTTTTGTCGTTGTGGATCAGGTTTTGAAATCCGGTGAGATATCTTAGGAACTGAAAGCAACCGGGTCTTTGGCTTTTGCTATGAATCTTGTCTTATTTACAGAAATAAAATCAGGTCTTTAGACCATTTGTATTAAGTCGTAACTGGAAGCTTAATTGCATGTAGTTATAAAATAATAGTAGGAAAGTGTTTACGTTTGAACTAAAACCTAAATATATTTGCAACTTTTCTGAAACTACACGCGAACGGCTTCAATGCGGACCAACGCACACTCTCATGCGGACTTAAGACGCCATGTCGGTTTCAAGAGGAAGTATGAGCTGCTGTTGCATCTCTTCCACAGTTTCATCGGTCGCAATAAAAATTAAACACACTTAGTACATATCCCGGTGCCTAGTATGATATAAGTCGTAGGAGGTTAGACTAACGTGATCTCAAGGATTACAACAGATTACTTCATGGAATAAACGCTAAAGCGTATCCGCCTTGCTTAATAGAGTATGTTATGACACAGAAAATATGAGATGTAGATGGAATGGGTGGATTGAATGTTACTAGAGCATGAATTGATGTGATTCAGTAAGAGCTTTGTCTGTTGCATTATGCGGTTGATACATGCCTGACTTTGAATCGATGTGGTATACGGTTATGATAGCTTTTCATTTGAAATAAATCTGATATTGGCGTTTCTATTGCAGGTAATGTTTTTGACAATTAATAATTAATATCTGCTATGTCTTTTCTTGTAATGTATTTTAACATAACATTTGTGTAATATAAATTAAGTTTTCTTTATTCAAAATGTTATGTCCTTAGTTTCGTACTTTGAATATATTCCTATAAAATAGGTTTATATTGAAAACGGTTACACCGAATAAAATAACGTATTGTCACTTCTTTCCAAATTGTAGGTCAATCTGAAAACTCCTCTCCCGCCTTTAAATACTTACTTAAGGTGCATTGTTTAATATAAGTATATTTACTTACGTTTTTTTTAGGTTCTGATATGTTATACGTAGTACATTAACATTTAAAATTTAATAAATTAATATTATATTTAAAACAACTCTAAAGCGAATAATTTGTAACTAATATCTCGGAGAGCATATTATTTTGATTGACATTGCAATCAACAATTAAATAATTTAAGAGTAGCAGGATTTTTTTATTATTAAATATGTGTAAACGCATTTTAATGTTCAAGAAAAATTACAGTTCAATAAGTGCAACGAAATATCCCCTTCAACATTTAGTGTAAGCCCTTATTAGATTTCATTATGTTCAGATATTTTGTTTTGGTTTAATTTTTCCACCAAAATCTCGACGGATGTCCTTCTTAGGAGGTTACAAATCTAAGATGATACCAAAACCTACTTACGTTTGTGTGCCTAGTCTAACGTTCATAACGTAAACCAAGCCATCAAATCTGGTATTAGGAAAGAAAATCGGACATATAGTATGCATATAACATATATATGGCGAAATGATTTAGCCAATAACCTTTGTTCTGCATCTTTTCGACGTCAGAGACACGTAGACAAGAATAACAAATGTAATCTAGATGAGTATAAGCTATCATTGTCTCATGTTGAGTTCAAACTTTAGACGCTGCACTAAGCTGAAGGTGAAATGAAGCTGACTCAACATTCGCGTGTGCTGTATGAATGTTTATCCTAGTTTCAGGCAAACCTAGTTTGAGTCAAATAAATTGAAATATTGCATGAACGTTCTGTAGTTTAGAAATTGGATTAACGTTGTGTACGTTTCAAACTACTGCAGAGCTCGATCCTGCTTACCGGTACTGAATTTTCCGCAGTTCCAGACGCTGAAACAGTTGTCTACCTGAAAGTCTTGAAACCAACATTACTTCTCATTTGTACACATTCTATAATTATTCGTGTGAGTTCATTCTGATACGAAAACGAAGGTATTATTTCAATTATTTTTTTAAATATATGTTTTATAAATATTAAGTACAACGAATTCGACTAGTGCAATATAGTAATAACTAAAGTACTATACATAGTTACGACACATTTTAGCAATGATGAATTGAAAGCATTGAATGCATTACGGATATTATCCAAGCATTAGTATGAAACTCAATTCAATACTCAAAACTATCAATGTGTGAGTCTAAAGCACTCTAAATATGCTTACGTGATATCGTAGCCCGATATGTTTGCAGTGGCTGGCGGAGTTTTTACGGTAAGACCACTAACAGAAATATGCAAGAAACTATATAAGGAAAAGGAAATTTGTCTATTGAAATTTTATACAAATTATTATACTAAATGCAAAGGACATTTGTTCGAGGGCCTAGGAAGCCATCTAGTACAAGTAATCTGTGTAGCAGTGATGAGAGACACGATATCGATCAGGTACACATTTACGTGCTCATTACTGAAGAAATAAAAGATTACACAAACAAGGATTGGAAACTCGTGAAGAAGAGATCAGATTTCAGATCTCGAAACGCAGTGTTACTGATTTTTTATATCACTGAGCGATGGCAAATGTCCGGAAAATCATATTTCCTTTACAAACATGGGAAATCAAGGACACGCTGCAGTCTTAAATTTATAAAAGGCTTATGTATCCTTTCCAAGATCGAAAGCCAGGACGAGTAAGCAAAGTGTAAGGGAGTGGTGCTATGAAGCAGACGAGAGTATCGATTTAGAACGTTTTAATGTTAAATATTATTATTTTTATTTTCGATTTTTACTACTGTATCGTGTAAAAACGTCGACTTCAGTGTTCACTACACTTATCTCAATAATTCGATAGCAGCTACTGACATTTTAGAAACTATTCGACCAAATACAACATGTGAATTTTTAATAATTTACTTCAGTCAAGTCAAATAAACTATTTTGCTCTTAACCCTTTTGCTTCATTCCAAAGTGTTATATCTAATCTAGACAAGGGTTGCATCTGTCAATAAGCCAATCTTAGAATTTTTGGTGTACTTATTTCAATAATAATCGGTACTACGATGACCAAAGGCGTCGCATTCAAATTGGTGATTTAAAGCTAGTGTAATTGTTTTATTTTCAAAATACGTTACATTTCCAGGATTTATTTATAAACAACATATCTTATTCTAAAAGACTTGCCAAATCGATAATTTCAGTATTTCAAATTGCTTACATGTGATTAAAAATACATTATTGTATAGGGCCTAATGGCTTTGCAATCATTCCATGGCTTTCTTCAACTTTCTGGACGGACCCTCCTGCTCCACTGAATCGGTGAGCACAGCGACATTAAATAGACAACCAGTTGATTCTGAACGACATCTTAGTGTTAGTTAATTAGTTTTTAAACATGTTCTTATCGCTCACAAATTAAACTATTATATTAATCTAGAGTAGAAATGGCTCTTTGTGCGATATATTATTAAATAACAATAATGCTAAGTTAGGCAACATTTGTAATCATATTGATTTCTTTTTCAGGTAAGTTACCGTGCATGCTAATATGGAACTACCACTGTGGAATCACAGACAACGTGTATGTAAGTATTCACTATGTTACTTGAATGTAGTATGTGTCACACACGATTGTATCCGCTCCACATACATTACCACGAACACCTGATATGTGAAGTAGATTAACATAGTTATTGTAATGATAGCTAATTATCTCTGGCGGTTATTGCATACCCCTCCCCCCACCCCTGGGTATTCACGTATACAGCGGCGTAACGAATTACTGGACACTACTAAACAGGTTTTTATGAGAAAAATTATAATAAATGGAATACTAAAACAGTGATAAGCTTAATGTACAGCCAACGAGTTAGTACGTAACTTTACATCTTCTTCGAGGGTTCTTCTCACCATCCAATGGCACTAGACCAGCAGGCCTTTCGAAAAGTCAAGCATAAAAACTGCACTATAAACCATGCATTTAATACGAGGAAGTTGTTATAAACACAAACACATATGCGTAGCTCCCATTCAATTCTTCACGCTCCTCAAAACAGTTGCTATAATCATTACTGACAAAAAAAATTCAAAGTCGTAAATGCTCTAAGATAAAGACAATCTAAAGAATTTCTCATACGGATTATGCGCTCTTGAAGCCTCAAATCTAAAACTAGACTTCTGCATAAGGGCGATTAGGTATAGGCCGATTATGAGTTTGATCGAACAGTTCTGTTCAAAATATGTTAATTGTAAACCGAATGACAAGCTCAAAGAGTAGGAAGTCAAAAAGCATAAAGCGATGCGAAAGTGAAAAAGGATTATGCTATAGAGTTGCCAATAAACCTACAGACCAATTTTAGTAAAATACAATAAAATGATTCAGAATTCGTATATATTTGCCCACTTGAAGAAAGATTGATTTAAATATCGACATTAAATGTTTGGAATTGATTATTTAAAAACTTTTCTGAGTACAGTAAAAGGCACATTATATTAGGCGGTAAAGTTCAATTTTTTTCGAACGTATGTGTAATTTTTTTATTTATTTCTGCTAGCCTAATGAATAGCAGAAAATATCCAAATTGTTTTTTAAATCATTAAATTTGAGGTATCTGGCCGTTTTACTACAGTATAAACTCCCAATCCAACCTGGGTATAACCGACTCCTGGGGATATCCAATCCAGAGTCCGACCGTCTGCTTGTTTCCGGCATGAGCCGATCACTTTAAGCATTTTCAGACTTTTCCGATTTTCGTCATTTATTTACTGTATACAATACTGAATTTATTTTAATTTTAGCTCCACTAGTACTTTATACACTATAATACACTAATACGTTATATATTACTATATGAATGTTTTTCGTCAAATATAAAGATTTTTTGCTAGGAAGGGTTTTTGCTCCACAGGTTACCCGACTTTTTGCCTTTCTGACCACGAACCGGTTTCATCAGGGTCGGATATGAGTCACTGTACTGTATCTGAAATTTGAAAATATACCCGGTCCATGAGATGTAGTACGATTTCATTAAGTTAGTTTTTATAGTTTTAAGCATACAATTACAGTGTAATTGTAAATTCCATTTTGGTTATTCATCCAAAACTGTAAGGTTGAGATTTTGGTTTTACGTATTTCAGGGTTCTAAAGGACTCAATCTGTGATACAGATAAATATCACCGACTTATTATGTAGACTCCGTTGGTTGTAAAATACAGTTATTTAGGTTAGATTAAAAACCATCCATTTCAGTTGTTGCTTATTAAACGCCAGGAAATAAACTTGGTACGCGTTATTCTATTAAAACCCACAAACTCTGTTGATTTATTGTTAATGGCCGGGATTTATAATTAAACCTTTTTTTAAAACTACATTTCCAATACTTGGAATGTTTGAATGATGAGGAAATGTATTCACTCTAATGTTTATGAAAACTTTACGAATCTCAGTTTCCTAATGTTTGGCTAAGTCCAAGTTCATCCCACTCCTTTATTAATTCTCTGTAAAACAGGATTTTATTCAAAACTCATTTGATCCTTTTGACCATCTTATGATGAAGGAAATGGAAGAGTGCAATCTCACTAGAACATCTAATTTAATTATTTATTTTGTCATCATGCGAAACTTTGTGAAAAGATCTTACGTGATTTTGTAAGGCAAACAAAATAATATCTTATTTTAACAGCCTAATTTAAGGCTAAGGTTCCTTCTCTAAAACAACCTGGGAACCAACAGCAGGTGACTGCCGAACCACCACCAATGGTCAGGCAGGCGGGCTGCTTGCAAAGAAAGGATCGCTCAGTGGTCAACTATCCAAGCAGCAGCCACGCTCGACGTTGCTTGATTCTATTAACTAATGATAACCACTGTTATGCGTTACATGCATTAATATGCGTTATTGGCATATATAATAGTATGATAATGTTTAATATTTAGATATTTTTACCAAAATACGTATTACAGAAAATTGCTACTACAGTATTGATTGGTGTATATTGTATATTGTGTAAAGTATATTGGCTTTTCTTATATATATATATATATATATATATATATATATAAATAAACACTTCTATAGATGAAGCGTCAATCCCGATTGCTGTGCTAACAGAGTTGTCGTTCTACTTAAACGGGATAAGAGATTCGAAAATTTGATTGTGTATTTTCAAATTAATCCATCAATTAAAACCTATTCCTGCTTTATGAAATCTACCTGCAAAGAAACATATTAATAAAAAAAACTTCTATTAAAAATTCTATGAATATTGAGTATTTTAAAAGTGTAATATGTAAACATTACATTACATCACAGCCTACATATTATTTTTTTCCATTGAATGCCAATTAAACAACAGTTATCAGACTGAATACTTTGTTAGAATGTTTTAACTTTAATATAACGAGTTATGAATATTGTATTAATTAAAATAACTGTCTCGTAATATGGCTTGTAACGGTGTTCGTATCACTAGGCCCTTTTGAATTTAACACGTTAACCTCTAACTTGTTACATTTACTGATAACAGTGTTGGATATTATTATTCCGTTTCAGAAAACGCAAGGAATTTTATAGACATTTTGAAATTAATACTCCCTAAAAATTAATATGTTTTGCTTTTTTTATAATTGGAATGCTTTAACATTGTAGTTTAGTTGAGCTTATCCAAAATATCATTTCAGTCTTATTTTTATCAACACACACTTTTCTGGCGAAAGGAGAATTAGCAAAAAGATTGTTTAAAATCCAATATAGACTGGATACCAACAAAGAACGCTTCACTGCAGACTAGCCTGTCTGGAATGTGTTTTGGAAATGTAATTCAAGACTATCATCATTTAAAGCTGTATTCACCGCGATTGCTTGGAGATCGCATGACTTACAAGCCAAAACTCCTTCAATTTCCGCCGGGGAAGTTTCTCTTCCAGCTCTGAACAGTGGGAGTCAAGGTCATAAACAATGGAAGCTACAGGACGTCTCTCGCTTCCAGACGAATGTTTAACATAATGTTCAGAATGTAAATACAACATGGTTAATAGATATTTTGGTCGTCATCATTTTCTTCAAAGGTCTTACAGAGTATTCCATAGTTACCTCAAATTGATTATTTGACAACCTGTTTATCCTACAGTAGAAAAACAAAGGGTTTCCAAACAAATTAACCAATCAGACTTTAAGATATTTTACTTTTTAACTTCTTTAAATCAACATATTGTTATAAAAACCGGAGAACACAGATTAGTTTCGCGACTATTTAAATATATGAACATACGTTTTGCATAATATTAAATAGTCTTTTTTTTTAATCATCTTCGTGAATATAAAACTTAACTATTATTTTTTATTTCTAAATTACGGCAGAATAACTTTACAAGTACAGGATTGTAATTATCGCACCTCAAGTTGTAATAATAAGTCATTTTTCTTTTCATATTGAATTTACAATAAACCCGGGGTTAGCTTATTCTGAAAGGAATGTTAAAGAAATTACATATTCATGGAAATCTTTTTACTATCCAGCCTTTAAATCTTTGAAAACTAAAGCCTCCCATATGTAAAAACAATAAAAACATAAAAGCAATAATATTGTACACACCAAATGACGTCGTTTACGACGTATTTTCAAACCAAACAACTTCTTTGTCTAGTTATGACAAAAAGTGTGCTCCAACATCTTTTGAACTTGAGAACTGAACATCAAAAGACACAAAGTATACTTCAACTCATACATTTAAACAATTTCCAGGGTTCATTTTTATGGATTCACTATTCTAGGACAACCTGATAGCTCTAAATGTTGTTCAAATTTATTAAATGCTATTGATACTACTTAATATTACTTAGTACGCTAATGCATATAATTACTATTGTTATTATTGTTATTACAGCACGAAACGTCAATGATGGATGTAACAGTTTCTGATGAAGCGCACATATCTCATCTTATTAATGAGCACAGTAACGATTTATAGCCCTTGTTAACCTCCCTGACCTAGATCGTGGACATTCCAAATGTGAATGGTATGTTGTTGACAACGAGTTCATTCATACTATCGCATGTTCTCTGCACGTCTCTCTCTTGTCCAAGGACTGGAATAGATCCATTAACTATGTCCGTTGTTTGAGTGTTATTTTTAAATAGTTACCATAAAGAGTCATAATCCTTGATACTACGTTTCACCGTGATAACTCAACTGGGTGATAATTAAAGTTTAAACATTTTTAGGGGTAATCTGAAGTAATAACTCAATAGTAAGTAGTAACAATCTATTGAGTGTAAACTTACACTTAGTGGCTTTATTAATAAGAATGAACCTAAATTGTGTACTAATGGGTGCGAGTCTTTCGAATTTCAGCGACCATATATGTTACTTCTAATTCTAATTTCATGAAGAATGTTTTTGGTTGAGGCCTCATACAGGACAAAATGAAATGCGGAAATACATTAGTGTTAACAAACCCGTGGTTACAACTACTTAACTGTTGTATCTTGAAGATTTTACGCGCTACATACATTTTAAATACTAACTTAATTTTTCTTATAATAAATAAAATGTGCAACCACTGATTGCATACAGATTAACTTTGAAAACAAGTAATACATTTTATTTTAGTATTATTTCCACGATGACATCAACACAAGAAATATACCTTTCTTCAGTCCATGGCAAATGAGATATTGTTTGTAAACACAATGCTCCGTATTTGTTAAGCAGCTTCCACAATATTTATTCAAATTATATTTATATCAGTCATTCACTCGTATCTAACTTTTATGTGAATCTAATATATAGTACCTATTATCGAAGTATTTATTATTATTTTGCCACGTTTAAACTTACTCATCATGTGTACGAGTACATGTTTCATATTTGACGAGGACTATAAACAATAATAGTTGTTTTTATTCCTGCGATTAAATGAGCGATTCATATTGAGCTTAACAATTCAAATAATTTGTATTATCCGGGGATTGTTTTTATTGTAATTTAATAACTTACGTGAGTCACATTAATTGCGTATGCTAATGATAGGTTTTAGTTATATTACTCACTAGTACTTAAACCAGTTGTGCTTATTATCTCAACAAATAATAGTTTTAATCTTTTCAAATGTCTTAATTAACCTAGTGCTCTTCTGATCTCAAGTTTAGCGTTACCCCCACAAGTCAGAAAATTCAAGTTAAAGTCGCAACATTAGAGTTGTAAAATGGCCACTAACAACTTGTTAGTGATTATAACAGAAGGAATGTGAAGAACAGTATCTGCCAACACGGTTGCCCTGTATAATCTAACGAAGGCCTACAGAGCAATGCGGCTGCGCTGAGCCATGTGCACGCAGCCTGCCAAATCAAATCAAACCAGTCTTTATTGCCTTTGAACAACATACAATATTGTATAGCAACAGTCATTAGCCTATCTACTCATTCACATTTCACACACAATCATACATACGAAAAGTTCCTCATGCAAACAAACATGCAATGTCAATATCAGATCCTGTTTAAAACGTGTTTCGATTTTAATTTTAATTTCCCAGGCGGCTTTCCATGAACTCACCCACCGTGTAAAAAGCACCTGACACCAATAGATGTTTAAGACGAGATTTAAATTTGTTGGTATCTGCCAAGTGGATGCTGTCCCATGCGCTGAGCCATGCGCACGCAGTCTGCCCGGTGCTAGAAAGGGGGCACTGGATGCTGTCCCATGCGCTGAGCCATGCGCCACGCAGCCTGCCCGGTGCTAAATCAAATCAAATCAAATTAAATCTTTAATTGCTCGTCACAAATTACACATTGTATGGCAAACGTTCAGAATTAATTATAAATTTAAGACCTCGCATTCCACATTACCACCACGTCCAAACTTACATAATGTTCATGCATTCCAGTCTCATTCATCCATCGCCAATCTCAACCCACTTCCAGCGCTGGAGTCAGTCATCGAATTGGGCGGTCTCCCAGTTAAACGCCAGAAACTCGTCAACGCTGTAAAATGCATTTGACACGAGGAAGCGCTTAAGACGAGCTTTTGACGCCTTGGGCGTTTGGGCGTTTGTAATAGAATTTGGCAAACTGTTGATAAAATGAACACCTGCCTGCGAAGGCAAGTGCTCATAAACCACCGTTCTGTGTCTTCCAGTACGGTAGTTATCTCTGCCTCTAGTCTCATACCCGTGTATGTCACGTCCCCTGGTTAGGGCACATTTAGACAAACAGAACAAAGATGTTTCTAAAATGTAGAGACTGGGCAGAGTCAACAGTTGCAAAGTTTTTGAATGCTGTCCTGCACGACTCTCTGAAATTCAACTTTGCGATGATACGAATTGCTTTTTTTTGCAATTTGAACACCCCTCAGGAAATTATTGCCTGTACAGGCCCCCCACAAACACCACTCCATAGGAAAAGGTGTGAGAGTGAATTAGCCCATGATATGCCGCAATCAATACCTGACTGGGGGCAGTACCGGGCCAAGGACCTCAAAACATATATTCCTGAGGACAGTTTGGCACACACATGGTCAATGTGATTATTCCATGTCAACCCTCGATCGAGGAGTATTCCAAGGAATTTTGCGGAATAGACTTCTTCCAATATGGAATCTGCCAACATGACGGCTGACCCACATTGGGAGTCCATTGGACGCAGTGCGAAATTTAGCACGTTGGATTTCGAAGAATTCGTTTGAAGGTTGAGGCTATTGAAATATTGCACACAATTGTTGATATCGACAAAGGTTTGTAGCTCCAAACCTTCTTGTGTGTTATCTCTGAAACAGAGAGTCGTGTCAATCAGCATACTGCACAATTTTGCCATGCAGCAGCGATGAATGTACGTCATTGACGTACAACAGGAAAAGGATTGGGCTGAGTATAGAGCCTTGAGGGACTCCATAACTCAGTTGGATTGGTTTAGAAAGTTGGTTTGATATCTGGACCACTTGAAATTCTCTGACTTAAAAATGAATTTAAGCCATAAGAGCGGCACACCTCGGATGCCATGAGAATGTAGTGTGTGTCAAGCAGTATTTTCATGGTCAACGCAGTCGAACGCTTTAGACAGGTCTAGGAAACACACTTAATGTGTGATCCTGACGTTCTAGTCCCTCTACAACCCATATCAACCAGACTCACCACTGCGTCTATCGTATAGATTTATTTTTCCTGAATCCAAATTGGTGTTCAGAAAAACCAAGTGAGATATATATTTGCTAGAAAGGGGGCACTGGATGCTGTCCCATGCGCTGAGCCATGCGCACGCAGCCTGCCCGGTGCTAGAAAGGGGGCACTGGATGCTGTCCCATGCGCTGAGCCATGCGCACGCAGTCCTGCCCCGGTGCTAGAAAGGGGGGCACTGGATGCTGTCCCATGCGCTGAGCCATGCGCACGCAGCCTGCCCGGTGCTAGAAAGGGGGCACTGGATGCTGTCCCATGCGCTGAGCCATGCGCACGCAGCCTGCCCGGTGCTAGAAAGGGGGCACTGGATGCTGTCCCATGCGCTGAGCCATGCGCACGCAGTCTGCCCCGTGCAGAAAGGGCACTGGATGCTGTCCCATGCGCTGAGCCATGCGCACGCAGCCTGCCCCGTGCTAGAAAGGGCACTGGATGCTGTCCCATGCGCTAAATCAGATTAGTTTTATTGCAACGACAATATTACATTGTATAGTAAACGCCACAAATTTTAATCTAACATTTCTTGCAGTCATACCATTCACACATACAGACTCACACATACAATTTTACACTTATGCACCTTTTATCCTTCGCCAATATATCTCACTTTAAACAGCAGAATCAGTCGTGTATGAATCCGGGTATCCAAGACTGGTGCCAAGTATCCTGATAAAACGGATCTGGACCCTATCATCAACATGTCCAATCTGATAGGCAGCACCAAGACTTATACAGGATAACAGGAGACTGAGGTGATTGAAATTCCCTTGTGGATCTCAAAATTAATCCAATTAGTGCATTAGACTCAGATGTTATGAGCAGTATATAGTCTTGAGAATTCTTTATTAAGATTCCTCAAGATTTTAGAAACTGCTCTTAATCCTAAAAGACCTTTGCACTGCTTCCGGAGTGACAGGAAGTATGAATGGGTAAGGTTGGGGGTAGTGTCTGCGAACTGTCAAGATCCACGAGGGAAGATTTAACACAATAATCTCAGCCTTGTTATCCTTCGAAGAAGGAGAAACCAGCTCTTTACCAACCTCTCCAGTCAAAGCATGCATGGGGTGGCATGCCCTTACGTCTAGGCTAGCAACAGCCCTCAACACATAGGGAGCCCCAGCAACTACAACGGTCTTCTCCTGTAGTAGACTAGACCTATCGATCTACTCTTGCCACACTTCTGTTAGTGATGTGGCACTCCTGGACATCCGTAAAGTTGCCCAGTTTGAAATGACACAACGATGTGTGCTGTACCCAGTGTAGGTTCAACTGGGAACTATAAACCATCCAGAAGTGAACCCTCCCTAGAAAGTTAGGCAAATATTTCTTTCATTGTACACCAACAATTTTATTATAACCAAAAATGATAATAATTGATAAGACATATATTTTTTTTGGTGAAACAAACACAAAACTTCCTTTGGTAGTCCGAGCTTTTAAAGTGTGGGTGTTTTTAATTATCATGTAACATGTTTTATTTACAGCAATAATTTTACTCGTATACTAATTACCATGACATAGCAATTCATTACTGTCCGAAGCTCGTTAATGCGAATCAAGATGAGATCGCCCAACCGTTTCAGTTATTTGCCAGTCCACGATACCAGAACAATGGGCACTTTGTCCCTCCGAAACAATGGCAGAAGTCTTGTTTCCACTTGTATATCAGCTGCCAGTATACCTTACAGTATTGCCAACTCGGAGATTCCACGGACAAAAGGTCTGTTTACGCGGGTTTCCCGAGGGTGAAGAATGAAACTTCTTAAGCCTCTGAGTGATTGCCAAACATGTGTCAGAGTCGGATCGGACCGGACCGGTAACAGGTGAGAGAGTAGACAGAGGGTAAACAAGTGTGCCAACATATGGCATTAAACAGTGGTGCCAACCTCGTGTATTTTTACCTGCGAGCGTGGCGTGGCAGCTGTCACAATGCCGCAGTATGGACACACGCCATGCACCATGCCATCAGCGAGTCGTCCATCGTGCGCGGTTTCCACGCTCTGTACGACGAGGAGATCAACGAGGCCAAGCTCACCCTCATCAGGTACGAGTAGACGCTAGTAGCATGAGCCACCGCACTGTCCGGAAATAGCTTGACCACTGTTAAAATAGCCTCCCAGTCCCATGTAGAAAACTATTTCAACGCTGTACAATCTCCGTGTGCTTTCACTCAGGAGCAGGAGCGTCATTCTTCCTTAAACAAATTTTACATGTTGAAAGTATTTCATGAATACCCTTTTAAGCAAATGTAATGCCAATCTGTTAAGTTGTCATCAGTAAATAGTAACTAACATTTATTTTCATTTCAATAAGATGCTCATAACACGTTTCAAGCAACAAAACATTGTAAATGTAAATGTATCTCTCAACGGACTAAACTTGTTTGATACTCTTCCAAACTATAATATGCAATATTACGGTATATAAACAGGATTTACACACCTGGCTTTCTGCACGAAATCCTCCAAGCCGACGATATAAGTGTGAACTTGTGATATACAGACCGCCTACTGGGTCGAGATTTGTGTTGCCAGTGTCCCGACCCTACTTACAAACTCTGCTGCAGTGGATGCTGCAGATAAGCTTTATATTGTGGGCCTGCAATATAAGTGTGGACTTGTGATATACAGACCGCCTACTGGGTCGAGATTTGTGTTGCCAGTGTCCCGACCCTACTTACAAACTCTGCTGCAGTGGATGCTGCAGATAAGCTTTATATTGTGGGCCTGCAATATAAGTGTGGACTTGTGATATACAGACCGCCTACTGGGTCGAGATTTGTGTTGCCAGTGTTCGACCCTACTTACAAACTCTGCTGCAGTGGATGCTGCAGATAAGCTTTATATTGTGGGCCTGCAATATAAGTGTGGACTTGTGATATACAGACCGCCTACTGGGTCGAGATTTGTGTTGCCAGTGTCCCGACCCTACTTACAAACTCTGCTGCAGTGGATGCTGCAGATAAGCTTTATATTGTGGGCCTGCAATATAAGTGTGGACTTGTGATATACAGACCGCCTACTGGGTCGAGATTTGTGTTGCCAGTGTTACGACCCTAGTTACAAACTCTGCTGCAGTGGATGCTGCAGATAAGCTTTATATTGTGGGCCTGCAATATAAGTGTGGACTTGTGATAGACAGACCGCCTACTGGGTCGAGATTTGTGTTGCCAGTGTCCCGACCCTACTTACAAACTCTGCTGCAGTGGATGCTGCAGATAAGCTTTATATTGTGGGCCTGCAATATAAGTGTGGACTTGTGATAGACAGACCGCCTACTGGGTCGAGATTTGTGTTGCCAGTGTCCCGACCCTACTTACAAACTCTGCTGCAGTGGATGCTGCAGATAAGCTTTATATTGTGGGCCTGCAATATAAGTGTGGACTTGTGATATATAGACCGCCTATTGGGTCGAGATTTGTGTTGCCAGTGTCCCGACCCTACTTACAAACTCTGCTGCAGTGGATGCTGCAGATAAGCCTTATATTCTAGGCCTGCAGTCGCCTGCTGGCACACTTCCAGCCAGAAGGGGTTTTCATATTCCAGTTGAACGCTTTATTTATTGCTCTCCCGTTAGCATTTGCTACGTGCAGCCTACCCCCCCCTCCCGCCCACGCCACAGCCCAACTCCAACACACATCCCACATCACTAGGTCACCGTGTATGATCAATTTGAGAGCTGTATAATCGCCAAATGTTTATTGTGAACACATTATATTGATTTACCATTGGTTCGTTTCAGTTTAATAACTGAAAGTAGGTCGATGGGTATAGTTCTATTAGGGTCGGTGATATTCGGAAAAGCAATCTTGATATTGCATAGGGCTTAAATCCAGAAGAGTTTCTACTTCAGCTATCTAATTACTAAAAAGTGTCCTCTATGAAGGACAATTCGAACTTAAATTTAATAATGTAATTAATGTTATGCACTGATTAAGTAAAATGCTCATTTAATAATGGGTTTTTTATTTGATATGTTAATTACTGTCAGTAAAAACCAATTAATAAACAATTAAGGGATGTTAAAAAAATATATTTTTTTTAGTTTTAAAACATGAATTATATTCCTAAAATAGGAGTACACTACAATACCTCTTTATTAAGTGAAATAATATGTACCCGAAATTTCAATTAATACGTTAACATTATTGCATCAGTTGTTGTAATCATAGGAGAACCTAGCAGTTTAACTCCACGTGACAAATATTATCGATTGATCGTGTACGGTTATGTATCGTCTGTTAATAGTCGAAGCCCAAATTAAACGCGGCGTGGAGCCCGGGTCGTGTGTTTGCGGGGAGCAGAGCTGTTGCCGAGGTATCGACTGGCAGTGGCTGGCGGATCGTGGCGGTACACGCGGCCGGACCTGATACTAACGCTGTGGCAGTACACACACGTGCTCCCCGGCGTGCGGTCTTATCCCAACAATGTTTACATTGCCCGTGTCCCGTGTCCAGTGTCCAGTGACAGTGTGACCCGTGTTCACGTGTTGTGCGTGTTGTAGTGCGGGTTACCACAGTTCAGGTGCGTTGCTGGACCCAAGATAACACGCGTTCTGTGATCCCTCTATGAGTTTACTACTCAGTGATTAATTATATTTGATTTATATTAATTTAGCAAATTAAATATATTATGAATTTTAAACAAACGGGAGGAGTTGAAGACCTTGCATAAGAATGAAACTACGTAACTAAGTATGTTAGACAATCTGCTTTCAATTTTGCTGAAAATCGTAACATATAAATATCAAACAATTCAATTATATCTGGTGCTCAGAAAGATTTGTCAATGACCAGACATAATTTTCTTGTATTATTTACATTCATACAAATTTACGTCACCCTAACAATGCAGCTCTTTACAGAGCTTAAGCGCGAACATGTATTACTCCGACTGTCTAATTATGATTCCACTGAAAGATAATGTACCATAACCTAGTTCCCGTATTTTACATCCTGGGTACAGTTTCATTTCACACAGCTGAGTAAGGGAAGGTTTGACGCCACGATTGTTATGATCACAGGAGCAGTAACGTTCAGTGTACAACATAGTCGTCGTTCACCGAGCACTCTTATTGCTGCTGAACTAATCAAACTGACATGCCACACAGTTCATCCAACAGTACAGTCACGTTACACACACAGGCAGGGCCGAATTTACAAATTCGGCGCCCCTAGGCCTACAGACCAAAGAGCGCCCCCCCCCCCCCCCCCCAGAGGACTCTGATTAAACTGACGTAGAAATCCAGTAAATTTCTTAATTACGTAATTTTGATGAAAGATAATTACAATAGTATATATATATATATATATATATATATATATATATATATATATATATATATATATATGAGTGTTTTGAATAAATAAAAGCAATGAACCAATGAATGAGTCAACGTCGCACCCCGGACCTAGTTGACCTTGGCCACCCGCCCCGCCGAGCGCCAACACCACCCGCCGCCGCAACTTTTTTCTTTTGTGTACTTTAAAATTTATGCGCCCTCTAAAATTTTGCGCCCTCTAAAATTTTGCGCCCTAGGCCTGGGCCTAGTGGGCCTATAGGGAAATGCGGCACTGCACACAGGTAGACATGGGGAGGCTTGACGTACTCCTATGTCACGATTGTTAAGATCACACAGGAAGTAACTAACGTTCAGTGTATGGCATAGTCGTCGTTCACCGAGCACTCTTGCTGTGCTGAACCAATCAAACTAACATGCCACACAGTTCATCCAACAGTACAGTCACGTTACACACACACACACACACACACACACACACACACACACACACACACACACACACACACACACACACACACACACACACACACACACACACACACACACACACATAGGTAGACATGGGGATGCTTAACGTACTCCTATGTCACGATTGTTAAGATCACACAGGAAGTAACGTTCAGTGTATGGCATAGTCGTCGTTCACCAAGCACTCTTATTGCTGCTGAACTAATCAAACTGACATGCCACACAGTTCATCAAACAGTACAGTCACGTTACACACACATAGGTAGACATGGGGAGGCTTAACGTACTCCTATGTCACGATTGTTATGATCACACAGGAAATGACGTTCAGTGTATAACATAGTCGTCGTTCACCAAGCACTCTTATTGCTGCTGAACTAATCAAACTGACATGCCACACAGTTCATCAAACAGTACAGTCACGTTACACAACACACATAGGTAGACATGGGGATGCTTAACGTACTCCTATGTCACGATTGTTATGATCACACAGGAAATGACGTTCAGTGTACAACATAGTCGTCGTTCACCGAGCACTCTTATTGCTGCTGAACTAATCAAACTGACATGCCACACAGTCCATCAAACATTACAGTCACGTTACACACACACACACATAGGTAGCAATGGGGAGGTTTGACGTACTCCTATGTCACGATTGTTATGATCACACAGGAAATGACGTTTAGTGTATAACATAGTCGTCATTCACCGAGCATTCCTGTCAGTGCAGAACCAATCAAACTGACATGCCACACAGTTCATCCAACAGTACAGTCACGTTACACACACACATAGGTAGACATGGGGATGCTTAACGTACTCCTATGTCACGATTGTTAAGATCACACAGGAAATGACGTTTAGTGTATAACATAGTCGTCATTCACCGAGCACTCCTGTCAGTGCAGAACCAATCAAACTGACATGCCACACAGTCCATCAAACATTACAGTCACGTTACACACACACATAGGTAGACATGGGGATGCTTAACGTACTCCTATGTCACGATTGTTAAGATCACACAGGAAATGACGTTTAGTGTATAACATAGTCGTCATTCACCGAGCACTCCTGTCAGTGCAGAACTAATCAAACTGACATGCCACACAGTTCATCAAACATTACAGTCACGTTACACACACACATAGGTAGACATGGGGAGGCTTGACGTACTCCTATGTCACGATTGTTAAGATCACACAGGAAATGACGTTTAGTGTATAACATAGTCGTCATTCACCGAGCACTCCTGTCAGTGCAGAACCAATCAAACGGACATGCCACACAGTTCATCAAACATTACAGTCACGTTACACACACACATAGGTAGACATGGGGAGGCTTGACGTACTCCTATGTCACGATTGTTAAGATCACACAGGAAATGACGTTTAGTGTATAACATAGTCGTCATTCACCGAGCACTCCTGTCAGTGCAGAACCAATCAAACGGACATGCCACACAGTCCATCAAACATTACAGTCACGTTACACACACACATAGGTAGACATGGGGAGGCTTAACGTACTCCTATGTCACGATTGTTAAGATCACACAGGAAATGACGTTTAGTGTATAACATAGTCGTCATTCACCGAGCACTCCTGTCAGTGCAGAACCAATCAAACGGACATGCCACACAGTCCATCAAACTTTACAGTCACGTTACACACACACATAGGTAGACATGGGGAGGTTTGACGTACTCCTATGTCACGATTGTTAAGATCACACAGGAAATGACGTTTAGTGTATAACATAGTCGTCATTCACCGAGCACTCCTGTCAGTGCAGAACCAATCAAATTGACATGCCACACAGTTCATCAAACATTACAGTCACGTTACACACACACACACACAGGTAGACATGGGGATGCTTAACGTACTCCTATGTCACGATTGTTAAGATCACACAGGAAATGACGTTTAGTGTATAACATAGTCGTCATTCACCGAGCATTCCTGTCAGTGCAGAACCAATCAAATTGACATGCTACACAGTTCATCCAAACAGTACAGTCACGTTACACACACAGTTTGGCAATGGGAGGTTTGACGTACTCCTATGTCACGATTGTTATGATCACACAGGGAGTAACGTTCAGTGTATAACATAGTCGTCGTTCACCGAGCACTCTTATTGCTGCTGAACCAATCAAAGTGACATGCCACACAGTTCATCCAACAGTACAGTCACGTTACACACACAGGTAGGCAAGGGAATGCTTGACGTACACCCTCACCACGATTGTTATGATCGCAGAGATAGTAACGTTCAGTGTACGAGTCGTCGTTTACCGAGCACTCTTATTCGTGCAATACCAATGAAAATGGCACGTCAAACAGTACAGTCACGTTACACACACAGGTAGGCAAGGGGATGCTTGACGTACACCCTCACCACGATTGTTATGATCGCAGAGACAGTAAACGTTCAGTGTACAAGAGAGTCGTCGTTTACCGAGCACTCTTATTCGTGCAATACCAATGAAAATGGCACGTCAAACAGTACAGTCACGTTACACACACAGGTAGGCAAGGGGATGCTTGACGTACACCCTCACCACGATTGTTATGATCGCAGAGACAGTAACGTTCAGTGTACAAGAGAGTCGTCGTTTACCGAGCACTCTTATTCGTGCAATACCAATGAAAATGGCACGTCAAACAGTTCGTGAAACAGAAGAGTCGCGTATCAAGCGGTTTATGACCCCAGGCGGTGGTTTACCGATTTGTCAGGAATGGACGACTTTAAATGGGTTTTCAATGCTATCTGATGAAATGGGTTTTGTTTATTTGCATGCACTTTTGGCTTGTGTTGAGTGACATACTGCATACCATTTACATTTTGTTTTGGTTTTTTTTTCTAACCATGTCGCTGAAATCGTTTTATAATAACAATTGTAATTAAACAAATGTAAAAAAAAATACATATTCGATACTGACTGGTAGAGATACATCTTTCATTACAGTATTTTTTATCTTTTCTTTACACAAAAATGTATAGCTTGCTGAGGTTTTCTTCAAATACGTTTACATACCGATATCTAAACAATAATAATAATTGATATTATTATTAAAATCCTCATTATTCTTGTGTTCCACTACGGCTACTACTGATGCTAATCAAATGTTATGCTTCACATCTGTCTAAAATATCGCTAACGCAAAATATCAATAGTGGATCACTAATTGACATATGTATTTACTACCAATATATTTCATATCAATCACGGTGACATCACCGATATTTTTTCGTGACATAAATACCTTAATATAAATAACTGAATACCAAACCCTTAATATTTTAAATTATTATGACGTTGTTAAAACAAACTGTGGATGAGGATAACGAAAGTAGGTGTTGAAAGGAATTAACAGCAGATATACAGCAGAGCCCGCTAACCACTCCCTTTCATGCCTGTAATTTTCCGTGAGGAGAACCAATTAATTAATATCGACTCCCGTCTCCCTTATTATGTAGGTTCCTTGTTCCAAGGCACTCTGTTTGGTTGTATTGCCAATATTGGAAAAGTGAATAAACGAACTTCGTATTTTTGCAAGGTAGAACTACGCTATAAATATAAATCTAAGGAGGAGTAAACCTTGGTTTGATAAAAAACATGGTTTGATCCGCTGCCACAGTGACTATATATTTACCTGCTACATCGCTTCTTAATTGTTTATTTAAAAGTAAAATAAAGAACGTCTTATTTTACGAGGTGAATTTAGTGCTAAGAAGCCCTTTCTAACACTTAATCTTGGGAAAACGGTTTTAAAGGTGACTCATAACCACCACCAACGAACGGGTAGGCGGACTGCTTGCAAGGACAGGATCGCTCGGCGGTTACCCATCCAAGCAGCAGCCACGGTGACATTGCTTGATTCGCTTATCTCGCGATAGCCGCTGTACCCGCTTATTGCGCCATTAGTGATATTTTTTATTATGTTTAAGGATAACTATAATGGGATGCAGTTTTTTACTAAACAAAGCACGCGGTACATAAGAGGCTTCGCTAAGAGGTTACATTTCAAAATTTCAAGTCTATTACTTATTCCATTTCTGTGGAAAGACATACAGGCAGACGATGATAGACAAAATAATTACATTCCCGGCAGAGAAAATGGACTTCATACCAGTCTACTAAGTGAGAGGCTTCACTGACGCTCAGCTAAATGCCATGGACGGACACGCAGCATAATAGAAGTAATTTTTTCTTTATATAAATGAAGTTAGGTGCAGAATGTTAAGTCTGGAGATGAAATCTTCCTGGACATATCTTATAGATAGTTTAGACGGCATGTGTACTAAGTCGTATATTAAAATTTGATATAATTGTACTCAGTTAGTTTACGCATTTATTTATTCTTGAATTCTAGTGTAATAATGGTTCTCATAGGGCTAAGATGTGTTCTCAGAGAGGACTGAGGTTGATTGGGATAGAGGGCTTAACAGCTCTATCTCCGCCTCAAAAATTAAAAGCATATTTAATTTCATTTATGTAACGCTCAGTAAAATCCCATGGAGGATAATGCACCATCATCGAACTCTTTGTTGCCTGTATAAAATTAACACCTTATGCAAAATTTACAGATCAATTCTTTGTCGAGATGTCGTACAGACATACTTGCAGACAGACATTAATAGTTTTCGAACATCTCGAAGGATAGGATTCGCTAACGCTCAGTGCCCTACAATACAAGTGCCCTATCTAGGATCCTTATTACTGTATAATCAATGAGATGGTTCATACAAATTGTGTTTACAGATTGCTTAAACGACTCAAATTGTGTACGAGTATGTTATTGTGGACTCTTTGTATTGTCGACTGATTGAGAATTTCCAATTAATTGAGCGACGTATACACTTGAAATTTTGCATTGAGATTCGCTTCTATACATGAATCAAAGAATTTGATATTGGTGTAGCAAAATCGTACAGTAAATAAATTTGTAAACACAGTACAATCATATGACTTTTGAAGAAGTCACACACTATAACACATGTATCCGTATTGACTATCCGTAAGTTCTCGAAAAGGATTACAAAAGAGTTTTTTGTGTGAAGTTTATTCATACATAGCCGAAGGGAGTATAAATTTATTTTCTGTGTAATCAGCAAGACATTTCAAGAACTAAATGAGCTGTAAACTTGAAATTTTGCATGCAACCTCAGCGGAGCCCGTTACGTGACACGTGACACAACCTCAATGAAAGTTTTAATAAGTTATACACGGTGATATGCGTGAGGCTGAGAATGTTATAAGATGTAACAGCAGATCTGGCCTGAGGCCCAATATACTAAAGAGGCCTAATGATGTCGTGGCATGTGCCCCAGTATGCTTTGTCTCATGTTAATGACATCAGTATCGATCCCAGACACTGCAAAAAGTTGTTCTCTCGGCGAACAGCGCAACAGCGGTGGCTAAGGCTGATGGATGGCAACAGATCTAGAGTTTCCCCCTTTTTATAGATTATGTTAAACCAGTGTTGCACCTCTAGATCTATACACCTGTGATAACATTATCTGCAATATGAACAATAGTAAATGAGGTAGAACAGTGAGAATTAAAAAGAAAAAGAGCAATAAAAAGGGCCTAAACTTTAATTTAAAATGCAACATTCCATTAGCTATTATAACGATTGGTTTACATACAGTGACAAAACTCCCGTTGGAAGTCAAAGACGATCGCACTTTCAAACAAAGTCTTCTGCGGTCTGCCTCACAATTCTGTACGATACGAGTATAAAAGAAGGAGATCTTTGACAAATCCCTTTTAAATTAAATCAAATGCATTCTTGAAGAATATTATTGTTATCGGAAGACATAACTCTGTATTTACGTCTAGATCATTATTTAATAGGAACGGATAATGTAATATAGGGAAGTTGAAATCAAAGATTGTCGCCTTGAAATGACAAATAATACGTGATATATTAAGAAAATATGGCTTTCCTCACAAGACTGGCTGTACAAACCACGCAAAATATTTGGCTGATTAGCCTTAGAATTAATCCAATACATTTTCATTTGCTACAAACCTTATTTTCTGCTATACAAAAATAATTTGTTTTTAATTTAAGATCAGTTTTGTTAAAATGCGAATACTAACGTTTGAAATAAACTAAACTTATACTCAGACACTCTTCTATGAAATTTTTTTCCCACCTATCAACATTGTTTATAAGTTATTCAAATAATTATTTAACAAAGTATTATTTTAAAATATCATGATTAAATCACATTCCAGTCATTGCTTTCCATTTTACTAAAAAGGATATGAAATTAATTTATGTACTTCGAAATAACATTTTAAAAACATTTTAGTGTAATACCACGATAAAAATTATATTCGAAGAACAACAATATTACGAGTGTCAGAAATTTTCAGCTGACGTGTTACAATAAATTATACAAGCAAACCATGTTGTAAATGCGGTTCCAGGTTAAAGGAGGAGGAGAGGTATGATGAATAGATGTCGAGTTCAAGTGTTTCTCTGCTTTCATTCGACTTAGTACGTACAGGGGATAAAACATCTCATCAGAGTCACATTACACTTCATACAAAGGAGTTATTAGGGCTCATTAACGGATGTAACGTTTTCACATCAGACGCCGTGGCTTACTTTGATTGCATACATTAAACACGTAGAACTATAAGTACGGCATTTGACTTAGTAAATACAGAGGATAAAACATCTCATCAGAGTCACATTACACTTCATACAAAGGAGTTATTAGGGCTCATTAACGGATGTAACGTTTTCACATCAGACGCCGTGGCTTACTTTGATTGCATACATTTAAACACGTAGAACTATAAGTACGGCATTTGACTTAGTAAATACAGAGGATAAAACATCTCATCAGAGTCACATTACACTTCATACAAAGGAGTTATTAGGGCTCATTAACGGATGTAACGTTTTCACATCAGACGCCGTGGCTTACTTTGATTGCATACATTTAACACGTAGAACTATAAGTACGGCATTTGGCTTAGTAAATACAGAGGATAAAAACATCTCATCAGAGTCACATTACACTTCATACAAAGGAGTTATTAGGGCTCATTAACGGATGTAACGTTTTTCACATCAGACGCCGTGGCTTACTTTGATTGCATAGATTAAACACGTAGAATTATAAGTACGGCATTTGACTTAGTACGTACAGAGGATAAAACATCTCATCAGAGTCACATTACACTTCATACAAAGGAGTTATTAGGGCTCATTAACGGATGTAACGTTTTCACATCAGACGCCGTGGCTTACTTTGATTGCATACATTTAACACGTAGAACTATAAGTACGCGCATTTGACTTAGTAAATACAGAGGATAAAACATCTCATCAGAGTCACATTACACTTCATACAAAGGAGTTATTAGGGCTCATTAACGGATGTAACGTTTTCACATCAGACGCCGTGGCTTACTTTGATTGCATACATTAAACACGTAGAACTATAAGTACGGCATTTGACTTAGTAAATACAGAGGATAAAACATCTCATCAGAGTCACATTACACTTCATACAAAGGAGTTATTAGGGCTCATTAACGGATGTAACGTTTTCACATCAGGACGCCGTGGCTTACTTTGATTGCATACATTAAACACGTAGAACTATAAGTACGGCATTTGGCTTAGTAAATACAGAGGATAAAACATCTCATCAGAGTCCACATTACACTTCATACAAAGGAGTTATTAGGGCTCATTAACGGATGTAACGTTTTCACATCAGACGCCGTGGCTTACTTTGATTGCATACATTAAACACGTAGAACTATAAGTACGGCATTTGACTTAGTAAATACAGAGGATAAAACATCTCATCAGAGTCACATTACACTTCATACAAAGGAGTTATTAGGGCTCATTAACGGATGTAACGTTTTCACATCAGACGCCGTGGCTTACTTTGATTGCATACATTTAACACGTAGAACTATAAGTTACGGCATTTGGCTTAGTAAATACAGGGGATAAAACATCTCATCAGAGTCACATTACACTTCATACAAAGGAGTTATTAGGGCTCATTTAACGGATGTAACGTTTTCACATCAGACGCCGTGGCTTACTTTGATTGCATACATTAAACACGTAGAACTATAAGTACGGCATTTGACTTAGTAAATACAGAGGATAAAACATCTCATCAGAGTCACATTACACTTCATACAAAGGAGTTATTAGGGCTCATTTACGGATGTAACGTTTTCACATCAGACGCCGTGGCTTACTTTGATTGCATAGATTAAACACGTAGAACTATAAGTACGGCATTTGACTTAGTAAATACAGAGGATAAAACATCTCATCAGAGTCACAATTACACTTCATACAAAGGAGTTAATTAGGGCTCATTTACGGATGTAACGTTTTCACATCAGACGCCGTGGCTTACTTTGATTGCATACATTAAACACGTAGAACTATAAGTACGGCATTTTGACTGTAAATACAGGGACTCATCAGAGTCACATTACACTTCATACAAAGGAGTTATTAGGGCTCATTAATGATGTAACGTTTTCACATCAGACGCCGTGGCTTACTTTGATTGCATAGATTAAACACGTAGATTATAAGTACACTTAGTAAATACAGAGGATAAAACATCTCATCAGAGTCACATACACTTCATCATTAATGGATGTAACGTTTCACATCAGACGCCGTGGCTTACTTTGATTGCATAGATTAAGACGGCATTTGACTTAGTAAATACAGAGGATAAACATCTATCAGAGTCACATTACACTTCATACAAGGATTTATTAGGGTGCTCATTAACGGATGTAACGTTTTCACATCAGACGCCGTGGCTTACAGCATACAATAAACACGTGAACTATAAGTACGCCATTTGACTTAGTAAAATACAGAGGATAAAACATCTCATCAGAGTCACATTACACTTCATACAAAGGAGTTATTAGGGCTCATACGGATGTAACGTTTTCACATCAGACGCCGTGGCTTACTTTGATTGCATACATTAAACACGCAGAACTATAAGTACGGCATTTGACTTAGTAAATACAGAGGATAAAACATCTCATCAGAGTCACATTACACTTCATACAAAGGATTTATTAGGGCTCATTAATGGATGTAACGTTTTCACATCAGATTCCACAGCTCATCAGAGTAAATATGCATACATTAGACGCTGTAAAATATTTTGATTTCAGATGTTTGAGATCTGGAACAATATGTACATCTTTAATTCATATGTAAACAATTTTAATTGAATTAATCTCTGGAATTTAGCATTGAAAAACGTCTAAAGACTCAAAAGCTACTACAATTTTTTTTAATGAAAAGGAGAGGTCGACCCTTTTTTAAGTTATTCTGCCCGTCCTCATGGACCTGTGAGAGGATCTTATGAAATAGTATAAGAGAGGGAGTCGATACAGTACAAAGTCGATGATACTAACAAAACGTGCTAAGGTCACAGACAGGATTTGAACCTGCACTTTCTCCCTCAGATTCAAAGTTCGACATCTTGGACATTGGGACTCCTTGACAATACTTGGTAGACAATACTGATGGTGTATACAAATATGTACTTATTGATAGTTAGCGTTGCCATTACATATCTTTAATCAATCGTAGTAAAATACACTTACGTAATGCCCTACGATACGATACGATTACGTATGAAAGTGTTGGAAATATTAACACGAATAGTATTAACACTTTTAACAATAATTTTAATCCACACTGCGTAACATTTTAACTTCACTTAGTTATTTCATTTGTTTTCAGTGTGTTGAGAAAAGTGAGGAACAATACAGGCCGTTAAGTGTAATCGTACTTTCATATACGATTACGATATGATCGTATCCATACACTAACCATGAAATGAAAAATTTCTCTGGCAAGCATCACTACAAAATCCTTCAATCATTTATTAGATAGCTACGTTTTTGGCTCTATAAAGTTAATTGTGTATAATTTTTGTCCATTGTCTTACATAAGTGCGTGTTATGTCAATTAAAACGTACACAGTTATTTAAATTGCACTGAGACGTGTATTGCAATAATTGTATAAGTCAAAGTGTTTAGAAGCTTACAAATAAATTTTGGATATTAATTCATAACCTAAAATTTCCTTGTGGGCGTCGCACTTCCTATAATCATGCCACTTTCGGTTCACGTATTACAATTTTAAACGGCCTGTATTGTTCCTCACTTTTCTCAACACACTGAAAACAAATGAAATAACTAAGTGAAGTTAAAATGTTACGCAGTGTGGATTAAAATTATTGTTAAAAGTGTTAATACTATTCTCGTTAATATTTACCAACACTTTCATTGCCTACATTACCAATACTCGTATATAACATTTATGGTTTCTTAATCTATTTCAAGGATTCGATTTATTTACATTACTTTCGAACGAGTAAAATGTTTATTTTATTAACTTTTCATGAAAAGTACAACTCACTATTTTACATTCTTTTGTATCTTTTTCTTTTCTCATTGACATTTCTTGCAGCACCTAAATTTACTGAGTTGTTTTATTTGGTAAGCTTTAGAAGAAGTCCCATTGCGAATGTCAGGTACTTCCACTCCTTGATACATTTCAGGTACTCGTACCAGTCTTAGAACATGAGGAAAAGGAAGATGACAAAAATCGTGAAACGGTTTAGTGACAAAGCAATAAACTTACTGTGATACACTTTACAGGTGTATGTTAGTAGTGAATGTCTGCTAGAGTGCAGTAAGTGTCTAGGAACAGTGCGGAAACTGCGATGAGATGCTACCAACCATCCAGATATGCAGATGATAATAGTTGCTGGAGGGTAAGTTTCAGTAAGCTGTTCACTCCTAGTGCCTGAGTATGTAAATATAACGATTTAACCATTCCCTTTTATTTGACCGTACGTAATGTCTATATTCTTTTTGTGTCTATGATTTTGATGTGTAGCTGAAATTAGATTAAGTGTATTTTAAGAGTTGTATTCGATTTCGGTTTAGTTAATTATTTAAAATAGGGTATTTAATGTTATTTTTATTTTCAGCTACATTATTTTATGGTTATATGGAGTGTGATCTTTTCTTTTTGTGTGGGATAATCTGAACACAAGAAATACAAACTTTTTTTGTAAATTCAAGAGTAGTCATTTTAAGCATTAATTATGACAGCTGAAGGCATTGTCTTTTACTTTATGAAATATGACTGAATAGAATACATTGTTTATGTATATGTGTTTTGTGTGTGTGTGTGTGTGTGTGTGTGTGTGTGTGTGTTCTAATTCATGTTATACATTAGAAACCTTTTAGTAATTTATACTGAATTTAAACTATTCTTCTTAAGTCCAATTTTATTTAAAATATGTCACTCTTTTAGGCCTTAATATTTCATTTATACGTTATATAAATTTAATAATTCTCATCAGTCATTTTTCTATAGCCTGTTATAGTATAATAATGGTATATAATTTTTAAATTTCACATGCCTATAAACTCTTTTGCTAAGCTATAGAACAGTTTTAATGTAGTTTCATTGTGAATGTTTAGTTTAGCTCCAGTTCACCCTCCTCTTAGTATACCATCTGTGATCTGACGCTGTCACAGACTGTACTTCTGGAATCTTATGAGACAATGAGAATACATCTTCACCTAGATTACACTATATTTTATGGCTAGGCGTCTCTGATGTTGAAACGATATAAAGAGCTCATTTTGAGCTTCATTATCGTCAACTTTCTTTGGATCTCTTCAGACGATAATGACTCCAGATTCCAGGAGTCAAGTCTGTGACAGCATCAGTTCCCCGACGCTGTAGTAAGAGGAAGATGAACTCGAGCTAAACTCAACATTTACTTTGAATCAACACTTCCAACCCTAGCTACGTAACAGTTGGAAAGTACTGGAATTTTGTGTTTAATAATGAATTAATATATACTCTGAGATTTGTTAATATTTCTTCAGTCAATGTATTATAATATACAGCAAAGTATAAATTTTGGGCTTTGGGTTGACTAGACAACACATAACAAAAATTAACATTTTGCGTGTTGGATGTTGTTAAATTTTATAAAAAAAACTCATACAAGCCATCTGCGAGACGTTCAGCCCATAAGGTTACAATAATTACAACTATGCATCGGAAGTATATACAAAGTTGAGTTTTATTGGGAAAACTAGACTATAATAACATTGTTACTGTAATAACCTTTAATGTTAATTGCAATTCATTAGTATAATCAATTAATAAATAAAAGTCGTTGGGCAAGATATGTCACTGTTGTTTGTGTCTTTTCAATATTTCAATATATGCAAAGAATTTGCATCAATAACTTACCAATATTCAATTTGTAAACGGTATTTGACGAAATCTCGACTTGTAAAAACTGTTACATTGATGCCTATTTTAGCAGCGACGACGACACGTGACACATTGGACTTCCGGCGGTTCCGGAAGTCAGTGACAGCTGACCGGCTAGTAAACCGCGTCGCCTTTCCTCATACTGCCTCAGAGTAGGCAGTTTTATACATAAACTATACATGGAGTTTACAACAATTTTATTGTCTTCTAAATAAGTAATACATTTTAATTTTGTTGCCTTTTATTGATGTCAATTTTTTTTTAATGCATTTTGTAATAGTCATGTTTTTGTATTATTTATTACAACATCAGCTATTACTTTTACATGGTGATACAAGGTCATCAAAAATTTGGTTTTGAATAATGAATACATTTTTATAAACGACAAATACTGATTTCTACCTGGAGATTATTGTATGCAACGTAGTTCCTATGACAACTACCAACCACTGTGATAGCAACTTCTTCAACAGGAAATTCCATGTTGTTTAGTCGAAGACACTTACCCTTGGTATTCTTATTAATCATGTTAGATGTTTGTATGTCAATTCCTATTTTATAGGTAAATGCATTGCTTTTAGATTCATAGCATTATTTTATATTCATCATTAAAACGTGTGTACAATTTCAGTAGCCTATCAGATTCTGATCAATGTTATTTATGCTTGTAGAAAATCGGAACAATATAAATGTTGCTATTGTAAAGCACGTGTTAATGTTAAAATAAATTATTTTGCTTGTATAAATAGGGCACATTTCTTTCTTTGAATTGTCTCATCCAAAACACTAATTATAGGTTAATAGGTTGCGTAGAGTAGTAATACACTTTTTGATGTATTAGTTTGAACTTAAATAGTGCACTGAAAGAAAATAATAAATGAAAGTGAATTGTAAAGGAAAACTTCAACGTTTACGGTCTCGTAACCGACGTCAATACAGCGTAATGTGTTTTGATTCCACGTTTTTACTTCACTTATTTTTATACGTGAATTATTCTTTTCTAAATCAACTAATTTGTAAACTTTTCAATCGATGAAACCTAATTCTTGATCGTGAATTGTTACAAATTCTCTTTAAGATATTTTACCAAAATAGGAATTATATTTATTCTGTTTCCATGGTATTCCATGGTAACTATAAAATAAAGGAACAATGCGACAAATTTGGCAACGATATCATAATTAATTATAAAGACGCGTACCATGTTATAAGTGGCTGGTATGAAATTTATGTAAATATTCTAGACCCTCATTTTTTAATACTAACTTATAAATTCTTTACCGAAAATATGAGAGCTCGGTGTCACAAAAAAGGTTAAGTATTAAAATTCAAGAAACGCAACAATCAACGCCAAGTGTATCTTATCAGAGGCATTTCTTCCCAAATATGGACATGACGTAATTGCTTTTAAAAGTTCTTACAATTCAATGAACAAATTAAATTTAAAATGGGGTCAATTAAGAGAAAGAATAAAATTACTATTTTCCCTAATAAAAAAAATGAGACAGACCATATGGGAACGATTAAATTTAAATTTGGTTTAAATAAAAGAGTGAGAGTAAAATTTAATAATAAAGTAAATAGAAAAGGTGCTGAGAAAGCGTCGAAAAGTGTTAAATAGCTTTGAAAAATTTAAACAATCCCAATATATATATATTTCATTATAAATCAAAAACAGCTCAAACATTATAACAGCTTAAACAGTCTAATTGAAAGTGAAATCCCAGGCGCAAGGCTACGTGTGTCGCAAGCTATTGCCAAACAGCCAGGGTGTCACAATGTCACAAGGGAATTGTCTTGGGCCTGAGCTTGTTCTTTTCTCACCAGCATGGGCACAGTTGTACATCTCACCATCACGTCCTACTCTGATCCCACATCACGTCTCAACTTATAATAATGACATTTTTATAACTTAGGTCCTTAATATCAACATAGGTCGAGAACTTTTTCAATATACGTAAATGTTTTCTACTGAAAGATAATTATTTTGATAGAATCCTTAGGATCATCCTATATCAGTCCAAATTCCGTTTTCTGTGGTTCTAAAGCGAATAGAAATTGTAATTAAATTCATGATTGGAGACTAAGTTTTAGATTGTAAAACCAAATGTCGAGTTCCTACACAAATTTTAACATTTCATGAGTCAAAGGTTTCTTTCACTATACTGATTTTGAAAGAGTAGCATTTTTTAAGAGTTTGTGGAGAGGAAATGAACAATTATAGGGTGTCCGCAATATGCCCATAACAATATAATATTCGTTATTCTGCCAAAGACGAAAACTGCACCAGATCTTTGCACAGATCTTGTTTTCTCAGGTGACCGTATTACCAATTCATGAAGATGGCCTGAATATTTTTCATCATCATTGTGGTAACCCAATTTTCGGGATTTTGGCTTAATTTTCATTAAATTCTCGTATTTGTTGACGAGGAAACCCGATTTCAGTCTGTCTATAGGCACGATAACTGTCGAACAGTTATACCTTGAAAGGTAAAATTTAGTGTGAAACACTACTTGATCTACCTCGAAAATCGTAAACATGGGTCCACTGGGATTCAAAACTTCTGTCTCCCTCAAATTTGACCTGATTACATTGTTCTTATGGGTGACCATGTGACAACATGAAAAAGAAAACATAGAATTAAAAAATTAGGAAACAAACAGAGCATATTATGATTGTTATCATAAAACATTGTTCAGTAATCATTAAAGCGATTGAGTTACTTAGTTGGATTGGTTGGTTTCATACAAAGCTTCAACATATTAGCTTAATCTGTAATGTCACTTTCATAAAAGAGCTAAACGGCAAAGAGTCCTTTATACTTCTTCATCTTTTGACATAGTTTAATGGTTAATGGAGTGGAAGGACCATGACTGTCAAGTATGGTAGACCAAAAGTTTCTTTTAACTTACTTTTTTGTCGGTTTAATAATTACAAATATTTCATCTAATTATTCTTTCCGAATGGCCATAACAACTTGAGGTAGTCATATCTTCTGCCTCTTCACATCTTGATAGGAGATTTTTGTGGCGTATTTCAGTTTTAAAACACATTTGTTTGAAAGTAGCATGAGTATGTTCGTATTTACTATTTCGGATGCACACTCACAACGCTAACCGTAACAATTAGATTAATATGTTGCTGCAGTAAAAGATATGACAGTTATTTGTAAAGATGCCAAAGGTACCCAGTTGCCAAAGGTTAGAGATGTTTGAATGTGCCTTGTGGTGTGCATACACTAATTACTTGAACTTTGTTTAGGTGGATAAGTGTCATTGCCTAATTATCCACTTATTGTACTAAAATATTCTTTTGCTTCTAACCAATCAAAATTTCAGATTCCTCCCAATATTACAATATAAACTGCAGATGGAGTAAAGAACTTATATAATAGTTTCGAATGACGCCATTGTATGTTATGTGTGAATTTTATTTCTCTCATTATTTATAGATGTTAACATCACCATAATATTCACAAAATATATGTAAAAATATAAAATAAAACTGCACTTCATCGTTATGAGAAACTAAAAAAGAATTGTGATGAAGTGACATTTATTAGTCTATAAAACATCTGATGGCAATATAACAATAAACATATTATACTCTAATCCCAACAATATCTGGTGCTAGAGTGCTACATTTTGTAGATTTTAGAAATGTGACTCGCTCGTATAACTAGTAACACAAGCAGAATGTTTGTAAACTACATCTGTCCCTAGTGTGGAGTGAGAAGCGATGTAGCGTCGTGTATTCCAACATGTCTAAACATCGCTACATTTTTAACAGGCAGCCGCAACCATACATGAAAGGGGTCGAGAATAACGCTGACTACATGAAAGGGAACTTGAAGATTTTAAACATTGACACGTGTGTTAAATATTACCGATGGTTATAACAGACACGTCTAGACTACGTATTATTAGTACTTGTGCTATTTTGTACTTTATGTAAATAAGAAAAGCCAATAGCAAAAATATGAAACATGTATGGTTTAGAAAATCCTGATATAACATAGAAGATGTGATAGTATTAAATGATCACAATTTTATAATTAAACTCAAATTCATTGCATAAAATTGACGATGTATAATTTTAAAATGTACTTCCTTAAATTTTCAGTAACAAAAACCAAATTAGAAGGGAAATAATTGTAATAACTATTACTAATGGCGCAGTGTAGCAGGCACAACAGTTAAACAGATAACCGAATCAAGCAACGTCGAGCGTGGCTGCTGCTTGGATGGGTGACCGCTGAGCGATCCTGTCCTTGCAAGTAGCTCGCCTGCCCTGCCGTTTGTGTTGGTCCAATTCATTCCTTTTTTCACATTTTATTTGTACATTTGTACAAAATATATACAAGTACCATATTAGTGTAAAGTACAAAAAATGCAACGGAAAACAAGAACGACGTATCTTAACTTTCTAAGTAAAAAGTAAAAGGAACTTTACAAATCAAAAATTAAATTCGAGGAACTCTTTAAGAAAATAAAATGCTGAACTCATTACGAGTTTCCTCAGTGATGTCTTAAAACCAGAAAAAGGTGGAAAGTTACCTTAAGCCTTTGGTCTCCAGGTTAAGTGTTAGAGAGGACTTCTTAGCCCTAACTCCACCTGGTAAAATTATACATTCTTTACAATTTACTTTTTAGAAGATTTGTATTAGCTTATTTACATAACTCCAAAGATTTATAGATTTACGCCAGTTACAGGTAGAACTAATTATCTCTATTCGTTTATAGATTTATCTAAATTACCAAATGGTAACATATCCTTATAAAAATGTATAGGGAAAAGTTTACATTTTTTTTAAATCAAGATGATATTATAAATAATATAAATAAACTTCTTTGCAGCATTTAATTGATGCATATGAAATGGTTATAAAGAAAAATATGTTGTATTAAAATTCCAAACTGTATATACAGAAATATTACCAAGAACTGAGAAATCCAACTATAGTTAAAAATGAATTGACAATATTCATAGAAACGATGATAGGAACAGATGTATTTGGTGCCCCCCCCCCTATGTAAGGTCCTAGATACGCTACTGTGCCCAGCTCTCGTAGGAAGTGGTGTTCGCCCGTTCTCATCCCAACAGCTAAAATTGGTTGCTGTCAATCGCCTCCCACGACCTTGGCCGCCCCTAGTAAAACCAGACCTTGGATTCAATCCAAATCCACTAGGAAGCCTGTCAAGACTGAAGTAAAAATGAGATTTTATTAAATGTAGAAAACGAGAACCTATTATAACTCGTCATTCGTCAGAAACTTGGACAACTTGTAGTGAAAATTGCGTGTAGGGCTGTTTAACAACTTTCGAAAAACGTATAATTCTAACCCAGTAAAATTGACCACCATAACATCCAAAAAAATATTTATAATTTGAAGTTTTGTGCTTGTACCAATCAGAAACAATCAATGTATGAATAAAAACGTTTTGTAACAGTTTAGATCAGGACATAATATTTTTGTGTTGATAAATGTATATATATATATATATATATATATATACATATATATATACATATATATGTATATATATAAATATATATATATATACATATATATATATATATGTATATATATAAATATATATACATATATATATATATATATATATATATATATATATATATATGTATATGTATTTATATGTATATATTCGTCACCAATGATTCAAATTATGCAAAAATATACGTAGAAAATAGCGAAAAAAACTACGAACTTTGTGTAAACACTGAATTTATTGAGCGTAAAAGTTATAAATTCAGTAAAAAAATAATCAACATTTCTTAAATTATATTAAAATACCTTTGTTTCTTAAGTTAAATGCTAGCGACTGATATTTTTCTAATATCAGAAGTTTTGGGACATTTTTTCAGACATTTGTTATCAAGGTTTAAATTACTACCAACATCTTGAATTTATAATTATAATTAAGTTAAAAAAACTATCACCCTCAGCCTAAATAAATAAAAATATATTTATGGCCTAGCTAAAACGTAATTGAAATTCAAGTCGTGGATAAAAATAATAAAACTTTAGATGGATTACCATCGATTCTGTGTGGCAGTGTGTACTGGGAAGTCCTTTAATAAAGAAATGTCCTGCAATGTTAATCTTGTGAATTTATTGTTGTCTAGTTTAAAACACCTGAGTATTAAAACAAAAACTTGTTGTTAAAGCAGTAGTTATAGTCAACCCACCAGCCAACTTATTATTAGCTGATTGTTTATAATATCCATTACTCAAATGATCTAAATATTAGCTTATTTCTTTATGAAGGGTTACAAACATTTGGTATACAGATTCTGGATACTGTATAGTCTCATATAAAAGTTTGTTATCGTTCTCTTCTAGAATACGTATTTTTGTGTAAAGACAATAAATATAACAGAGTTAAATTGTGTTCTTGATAATATGTTTTCTTTGTGAGCTAAATAAAAGGTGTATTCCTGGAAAGACTAGAACGTTGGTAAAAAGTCCTTAATTGTGAGAAGCAGCTTCAGCAAGGCTCTTGCATAGATTAGCACACAGCACCTCGTCCGTCAGCAGGCTGAAGTGGTGGGCGAGAACTCCGCGATCACGGGGTGAATTGGCGTAATGTGCGTGTAGAGTGCCGGGCACGCCGTGCTGTCACGCCACCACGAGACCGCGCCTTCACACCCTGCACGGCAATCGATCACGTACTACGGAGCACACACACTTTAGTGTATGTGTTGTTAAATACTACATGTCTCATACCAGTATTTCTGCAGTATAGAAAGATGTAAATCAGCAAGTTAGTAGTTCACCACACCACGGGTCGAATAACTATATTGGTCGTTACTATTGTTAAGATTATATAATTCTTAACTCCCAATTCACTTGATTAACCTCCAATTAAAACGAATTGTGGATTAAATTAAATCTTCGTTGAGGTTGCATGCAAAATTAAACCAGAGGACGATACGTTTTAAACTCAAAATGTAGTATGAAGGAATTGTACATTCATACGGTCGTACTAATCTAAAAACATTTATAATACAAATGTCTTTTAAAAATTTTAAATCTAGGATGTTGTGTTTATAACTTAAAACTGTAGTGACAAGGAATTGTACATTCAAAACTATGGGTTCTAACAAATGTCTGTAAAACTTTAAATCTAGGATGTTGTGTTTTTAACTTAAAACTGTATTAACATTGTACATTAAACGATGGGTAGTAATTAAAAATTTCTAATAAATGTCTGTAAAAATTTAAATAGAGAATGTTATGTTTTAAACTTAACTGTAGTAACAAGGAATTATATGTCTTAAAGATGGTAGTAGTATAAACCTTTATAACAAATGTCTGTAAAAACATTTCGCAAAATACTAATTACGATTTCAAAAAAATCTGTTGTTGATATTAAACATAATTAAGAAATGCATTTAATTCATAATTAGACACTAGACATCATCAAAGTTTGTGTAATAATATTTTTGATTATTTTGCTGAATTATAACGGTTGTGTTCAATAGATGCGCGTTGTTTACTCTAAGGTTTTTTATCATTGGCCTATGTAATATTTATTAATAAACAAGACTAACTATGGACATAAATGTTTTTATTAGTATAAGATAAGAATACGCCACACCAAGTGTCTTGTAACAACAGCCTTCGATAAGGTTACATGCAAAATTACAAGTTAATTGTTTATTTAATTAGGTTACGCAAACTTTGTCACATAATAAAATATCACAAGATTGTAGTCCGTTTGTTTACAAATTTGTTTACTCTGTGATTTTCTCGTTGTCATCATGGTTACCCAAGAGATAAATACAAAACATTCACTAACGCTCAGGAAAATCCCACATAGTGACAGATATAATCAATGCAAAAGTTTCTCCTCCGTACGATTGTCTGTATTTATTATTTATTATAATAGTGGAAGAGAAATGAGAGTTTTCGTCTTTATAGTAAATAATTATCCTGTTTACACTATCATCATTTTTAATACACACACACACACACACACACACACACACACACACACACACTAATTTTACTTATTATTTACGCATGAGCGTCATTAACTTTACACTTACAATTTAATTAAAATCAGACGTATTATATTGGTGGAAAGCTTTGTTTGTTTTATCAGCTTTAACAGTGATTAGTGCTTTTATCCCTACATTTCCCAATGTGTTTAAATAAGTAATTATGTCATCATTTAAGATGACAACGTAATTAGATTGAAACGGGGTTCTTCAGTAAACAGGGCTATTCCACATTATTAACAACTAATTGTGTATCAAGGCTATTGGTAAATTAATTTTATCATTCTTACTAGCAGTTACCCACGCTTTACACGCAATTTCGTAGGCTTTCTGATTCGAGTGAATTATATTTCTGACGCATTGTTGCCACGACCAAGAAATATGTGTCACATCGTATATTTTTATGGCCATTAAAATTTACTCCAGTCTTAGTATTTTTGTGGTATAGTTGATTTTTCCTTAAATCACCAATCAAAAAATATACATGCATACATTGGTCTGAGCAGCCTACTTCTTCAAAAGACAAATAAGGTTGGCTTTATGACGGTCTTTAAATGTATAGTAATAGTTAGATAGTAACTTTGTCTTTTATGTCTAATACTTAATATTTACTAAAACATTTACAGTTAAAATATATTTATACTATAACTTTTAATTTACTTATCTGGATATATTCTTACTCTGTGCTCAACAGTGGTTGCAGAAGAGGTTGAAATAAGTGTTGTTACTATCAAGCTTGATGTATGCTTTCAAGTCTATAAATATAAAAACATTAAAAGTAATGGTTAAATTAATTAAACATACAGTTGTGCTTTCATAAACCGTTTAATAATAATTGTTGGCTATATTGCTACTTTAGAGATTAGGATGAGATTTTTCACATCTTTAAAGAACAGTAGGGCGCATCCTGGAGAGATTTTCGAAATAAAAATATTATGTTAACAAGGGACCTTAAGAATGTTCATGCAAAATTTGAGTACAATCGGTATAGTAGTTACGTACTAGAGTAGGTCACATGAACACGCAGAGAGACACCATTAGATTATATACAGGTTGTTCATTTGACAAATGTAAACTCGTATTAAAAGACTTATAGTCCAAGAATCAAAAAAATTCTCTAAACTGGAGTGTAAAGTACTAATTGGGGGAACAAAAAAATATTTTCAAAATGCCCCATGCTCCGCCATACTCTAAGCCAAAATTCTGAATTGGCAACTAATACCTTGTGACCTTGTTTGTTGAAACATGACCAGAGATAGCCGCTTACCGGACCAGTCTCCAACAATACTGTACGAGATAAGAAAGATAAAAGAATGATAAGACACTTGCTTGTCCAAAACCTTTTGCTTTTATCATCAAATATCATTGCATCCAGTAAGTAGCCCAGGTTTCTAAACTGCGTAAAAGGGAGTGTATAACACTAATTGGGGAACAAAAAAACTTTCAAAATGTGAGTGCTCACCCCCATGCCCCCGTACCCAAAGCTAAAATATTTAAATGGCAACTAATACCTTGTGACACCTCAAATTGAAGCTCATAAAAATTCTGTATTTTGGTAAACAAATTAGAATCGCCGTTTGGTATCAGCAGCCAATAATGTACTTTCTTACACAACAATTATTAGTCTACAAACTACTGCACTACTGCTACTGTACACAACATCATTACTTACTGGATGCAATGATATTTGATGATAAAAGCAAAAGGTTTTGGACAAGCAAGTGTCTTATCATTCTTTTATCTTTCTTATCTCGTACAGTATTGTTGGAGACTGGTCCGGTAAGCGGCTATCTCTGGTCATGTTTCAACAAACAAGGTCACAAGGTATTGGTTGCCAATTCAAAATTTTGGCTTAGGGTATGGCGGAGCATGGGGCATTTTGAAAATATTTTTTTGTTCCCCCAATTAGTACTTTACACTCCAGTTTAGAGAATTTTTTTGATTCTTGGACTATAAGTCTTTTAATACGAGTTTGAAGTTTTCAAATGAACACCCTGTATAATAGTGTAGATAATCGGAAATAGCGTTAAAATGAACATTTTTCAGAATTCATTAACAGTGAACTGTTTGATAAATAATGAATAAACGTATAATTTCAAATAATAAATGCTGTTTAAACGAACTAACCCCTTTTCCGAGTCATAAAGGTGTATAACATATGCGATTGAAATTAGTAGAGATTGTCAATATTTCTCCGTTAAATACATTACTCTGCCTGACATGAATAGAAAGTGTTTTGAATGTGTGTAACCTCTAATTAAATTCACGATTTAGATTTTTGATAAAGCCATTACTTAACCTTTATTCTGAAATTTTAGAATTTGTATTCTAGGTAGATTGTGTATGTAAAACCAGCCTGTTGCAATTGTCATCAAGTATTTTAGACCGAACATGACCCCCAGAGGCCAAAACCACTTCCGTTCAAAAGTTTTGAATTTTTGAAACTATATCTGCCTACACAAGTTAGTACCAAAATGTGCTTTATAAATATATCGGGTAAGTTCGTTGGTCAGCTCGACATGCCATTACGCTCCAATATAGCAGTTTTTTTTTACTTGAAAGAATTCAGAACTCCTTTTTAATAGACTAGAGAAGAAAGAAACTTATTCTGAGAACTTGCGAATGCTGAAACCAGTTCAAATTTGGACAGAAGACATCTTATAAATATCTTGGCTATGTTCATGGGCCTGCTTGGTATGCTCTCTCATTTGACAGCGGTCGTTTAGACTTTTAAAACAACCAAAACTCTGGTATATATTAAACTAAAGAAAAAAATAAATAATCCGTCAAATTAAGACATTTCCTAAAATGTTTGCAATTATTAATGTTTGAAATAACATTTGCAAGTAAAACCAATAAGAAATAAAATTATCATTAATCCAGCACAACTATTATTATCAAAAACCAATAACTAAATCAAACGGAATACTTGTAAGATTATATGCTTATGGGTTGGATCATATTAGTTGGGTAATTCATGATTCTGATCAAGCTAATACTGAACTTTCACTGAACTGAATTTTCACCAGTAAATACTTAACGGCTATGAGATAAATCAAAGGGGTCACATATAACGTGGTATTTACGGTAATTACGAGCTAGTGAATTTTGGATTATTAGGTGATTACTTCTGATAAAACTACATTGAACGATAAGAGTGATTGTTAAGCAAAATGTAGAATGCTTTGTTACACACAAGTGGAGGACCTTATTACAGAGAGAAAGAGGCCAAGTGCGTTAACTCGTTGGCAGCAAACGTACCTCACTGTCACCGTCTTGTCTCCTCTTTACGACATCAGTAATAGTGTATATTTCCTGCAGTGATTCACTGTCATTTACATATCACTTCCAGCTTTAGTAACAACTCGTCATAATAGTAAATATGTAAGAAACCACTTTACATTACGTCTTAATTATTGTAACTTGTAAGTTATATTGAATCAAAGACTATAAGGTCTCACTGAAATGTCTTAACGCGAAACTTAAGAAAGAGTGGTTGTAAAAATATTGGGAGTAGATGGAGAATTCCAGTTCAGTTGCCGTGCGTATGTAGTTAAGGAAATGCAGTAATTTTTTGAAGTTCCAGCTATTATACATGCAAGAATGATCGAATTTCTCACATATGTCATCGTTGTATGTTACAAAACTATAATACTACATTTCGAGAATTTAACCTTTTCCTCAGGTGTAAAAACAACCCTAATACACAAGGTAAACATGTATAAAAATCTTTAAACTATAAAGTGCGACGATGAACTTGCCTTTCGCTATATTGAAGTTTACGACAAAAAATTATGCACAAAAAAACAAACAAAACCTCACTGGTGCAGCTATACTGCATGGGTTCATTCTCTCTGGTCTGGACTCTATGCTATGGTTGCACCAAGGAAGTACCGCTTTTTTGAAGTAACAAAATTCAAGATTTTTAAAATTCTTTATCCATATTTATTAGAGGTTTTTGACGCCTGGAGAGATGGGTAAATTTCAATCCTGTTTTATAACGATGTAAAATGTCCAAAATCCTATCATCCATATTCAAATCATCCATCGTCATTAACAAATTTAAATTATTGTTAGAACAAGATAAGGTGTTTCACGATTAAAGAAACAGAGTATGATGAAACAGTTCTATATATGGATTTGGATGTAAGTAAAAAGTCAAAGTATTAACGGATGGACAGGTTTCGTTTGTGAGATAAGACGTTTTTATGTTTAAATTTCTAAAATGCAGTATTTTGGATTTCTCTGGGAATAATAAAATAACCGTATGATTTATCATAAACGATATAA
This sequence comes from Homalodisca vitripennis, assembly GCF_021130785.1. Classification (NCBI taxonomy): domain Eukaryota; kingdom Metazoa; phylum Arthropoda; class Insecta; order Hemiptera; family Cicadellidae; genus Homalodisca; species Homalodisca vitripennis. The sequence goes on from NC_060207.1 coordinate 9,056,948, forward strand.
CTTCTTTGTCAGCAATATAGATAAATGTTAATCACCGCAGTTCCAAGATGCTGTCTAGTAGCAGCGGTAGAGGTGTATATTATAAGCGTGTCAAACTAGAATCAAGTGTAGCATCATTGATCCATTCTGCGAATCGTTCATCATAACACGAGCAACATCTGGCATCTGGTGCCTTGATATTCTACACATTCTGCATTTCTTGCTGTGGCAGCCATCGATTTATCACATCTGTCAGGGAACGGATGTTCTTCTGATTACGAATCACTTGCACTTGTTACAATCGTTAAAGGCAAATATTTCAGACGTCTCATTTCTAGGTCTCATCAAACAAATATAATTTTGTGACTTCCCTTTGATCAACGAAACAAGCATAAATGCATTCACGATTAGTCAGACAGAAACGTATAGTCAGGGCTCACCCTTGCGGAAACTTGTCTGCTGACTGGTCCTGACTGAGCAGAGGAGCGCGTCTTGACGCACTGCTCGATGCTCCTGAATGGAATTATCGCTGCCTTCAGATCAGGTTTATCGCGATAGCTGCCCGTGTCACTGACTGGTCCTGACTGAGCAGAGGAGCGCGTCTTGACGCACTGATCGATGCTCCTGAATGGAATTATCGCTGCCTTCAGATCAGGTTTATCGCGATAGCTGCCCGTGTCACGCTTCTTTAGTGACAAACAATTATTGTGGTTCGAGCAAACAGAATTTATGTTTGGTAACTAGAACGTTTGGCATTTTTTCAGGTTCGTCTCTGCTTGTTTCAAGTTAAAACGTTTTATTAGTTGTGATGATTCTTTTTATTACACTTATTGAATTTTCATGATATCAATATGCGATATGGTGTGGTACAATTCTAAAAGTGTTCTATATAGTTGATGTATTTTATAATGTAACTTCCGAAACATTATTGTCTTTAGACTGCAAAATTCTACGACATGAATATGACAGCTAGGCTGGATCTAAACTCAACATTCACATGCAATCTACCCTTCGCATCACAGCTACGTTATGTTTATGAATAGCAGTTGAAAAATTACCTGGTAACAAATTTAAATCGAACAATCAAATTTCATATCTGGTTCATATAAGCCAATTAAACATTTTATACTTTAAAAGTTATTTCTCTGATTCTCTTTTATTTTCTCAGATCTTTCATTGGATTATCTCCTTGGATCGTTTTGTTATTCAGAAACGTTGCCTAATTAATTAGATCCAAGTCAATTTATTCTATTACTCGTTAGGAAGTGATGGGGTGGAGCAAAAGCAACGTTATTCAACATAAATCATTTTATCTTAATGTTAATGAAGAAGTACATATCGTATACCCAAACTAGTAAATTAGGAGATCTTTTTGATTGGTGTGTTTATAATAATCTATTATCTCAATTCAATACAGTAATACAAGTAAGTGGCAAGACATAAACCAAACTGATAGTAAAAATAACGAAATCATTGTAAAGAAATTTAGGAACCAATTTTTCATGAAACATGGAAGTTAAATTATAATCATAAAATACATTTTCAAGTAAAATTTACTTCTTCTGTATTTGTTTGGAATATGAAATTGAGTAAAAAGAAACAATAGCTTTCTAATATTCTTTCGTAGGCTATAAGCTTTATTTAATAATAGTTAAAGGATATAAAAGCCAATCACAAAACAATTAACAACAACTCTTTATCAATTGACAATACTACTGATTGTAAAGCGTCTTCAATGACTAAGTGAGAAGACGTTTTTCTTTGAAGACGATTAGCGTTTCGTTTGTCTTCTCCTCCGTCTGACATAGGGTTATAATCATTTGACACGACTTTAACATAGACTTGTTTGTGGAATGCCCGCTGAGACATGCATATTTACGTTTTCAAATTTTTTTGACTACATTACTCCAAATCGTATTTTTTCTACCTCTTGAACACACTATAATTAGACATAGGCGTACTTTAAAACAATCATTAATGTTAGATGGAAAATGATAGTTGTTAAACTGTACCTGTTTATATCGCGTAATTAAGCATCTGTTGTAAACTACACTTATATAATTCAAACTATATTTTCTTAGCTAAATATCTAACAAACGTGCTAAACAGAAACAGTTCGTCTAAAATGAGGTCTGCGGAGTGCAAAGAAAACATTTATTAAAACATGAGCGTAATTCACTGTTATTGATTATCCATAGCACTTTTCAATAATGAAGCTTGGATGAGTTTAAACGGATTTTTAAAAGTGTATGTAGTTGGATGTAGTCAGTAGAAGATCTTCAAATTGTAATGAAGATGTTAAACTTCTAAAAGTAGGAGTTAATTGGTAATATCCCAGGGTTCAATTTTCTGTGAAAGAAGTTTTTGTATAGCGTTGAACAAATAAATACTCCTTTAGTGTGTCCAAGATTCAAGTACGATGAGAGGTTCCTTCGGTTACAACAAGGCGCTGTTACTTGTCAAAAATTGAATAAATATTTGAGGTCGTTTTATGGCTTATTTGTTCCTACGTTATTACAACTACGCCACCACGTGTCGAGTAACAGGCTTCGCTGAAGTTGCAAGCAAAATTTTATATCTATAGCTCATTTCGTTCTCGAAATGTCCAGTGGACAGATAAACTATAACACAAAAAAGCGGTTGACAAGAAAATTACGCATCATAGAACTCATTTTTGTAGAAAGGAAGTTTCATGCAAAATGAAAGTCTACAAATGATGTATTTCTTGACATATATTGCCAGATAATACATTGACTCCTTTTTTATTGTGTTGTGTTACATATCAGGGTTTAAAATTTTTATACATCGATTTACTACAAAATGGTGAATGTGTTTGGATAATTAAGCTACATGTGTTAATATGTCATGTTTCAATCTCTTATTGGTGTCTTGAGTTCGTTTTCAAATTTATTCGTTCTGATACTTTTTCGTTGTTATTATGGTTACCCAATAACGACAATGTAAAAATATTCGCCAATGCTCAACTGAATCGCATGGAGTGACATGAACTATCATCGAACTCTATGATACAGCTTTATGCACATTTTCAATTGTATAGGTTTAGTTTCAGGTAGAATGAAGATAATCTTTCAATTTTACTCTGTTAGTACGAGCTTCTAAAAAGTACCATTGAATGCTCGAGAATATTTGAGTCAATTAAGTAAGAGCTCCAAGAGGAAATCAATCCAAAGAATTCTTCACCAAGCTGCATCTTCAACAGTCTACAACTATCAGGCCGCCATAGTCATCACTCTATCACTCATACCTCGAGTCAAGAGGCCGCCATGGTCATCACTCTATCACTCATACCTCGAGTCATCAGGCGCCATAGTCATCACTCTATCATTCATACATCGAGTAAAGAGGGCGCCATAGTCATCACTCTATCATTCATACCTCGAGTAAAGAGGGCGCCATGGTCATCACTCTATCATTCATACCTCGAGTAAAGAGGGCGCCATGGTCATCACTCTATCATTCATACCTCGAGTAAAGAGGGCGCCATAGTCATCACTCTATCATTCATACCTCGAGTAAAGAGGGCGCCATGGTCATCACTCTATCATTCATACCTCGAGTAAAGAGGGCGCCATGGTCATCACTCTATCATTCATACATCGAGTAAAGAGGGCGCCATGTGTTTGCATAATACATTTATTTCTGAGAATTAATTATCTTTACATATTGAGTGTATGCATTAGGAAACCGTAAGAAATAAAGAATAAAACCTAAGGTTATTTCAAGATTAGAGCGTAAAGATCCATTATCCCTATTGTGGATATTTCGGTAACGGAAAGAGAAGCGTCATACCCCAAATGCACTGCCAAATGTATGTATAACTGTAGAACATAAGAATCGTGTTTTAAATCACTGTTACATGTGTTGTTTAGAGTTCTTGATCAGTGACTCTAGAACCATACTCTACAAGGTATGCCAGTAACTCCGTACTCCGTTTGAAAAAGTATTAAACCCATACTTCGCCTTAAAATATGCAAGTATACCCCTCAAGGATATGCTAGATAATTGGTTTAGCAGTAATAAAGTTTTGATGAGCTTTAATGTTGAAGACGCGATATATTATGCATTCTGTTGACCTCCTACACCGTGGTAAGTCAATGTTGGGTTTTTCGTGACCCAGGACAGACGTGGAAGTTGCGGCAGTACCACCGAAAGTGGAGCTCGCTCTGACCGCGATAAAATATTATCCGCAGTCACGTACGCCAGTGCAATATTTGCACAGAAGATTTGACAAGTAAAGTTTCCTCATAAAGTTTGGATTTATGAGTTGTCGGTAGTTAATTTTTAACATGGCAGAACTTACAGTTACATTGTGACATCCCCAAAAGTCATGTTTGATTTAAGTGTCTTTTAGATTTAGAAACTGTTTCAGATTTAAAAATATTTTTCACATGACAGAAACTTACAGTTACACTGTGACAGCCCCAAAATTCATGTTTGATTTAAGTGTCTTTTAGATTTAGAAACTGTTTCTGATTTAAAAATATTTTTTAACATGACAGAAATATACAGTTACTTTGTGACAGCCCCAAAAATAATGTTTGATGTAAGTGTCTGTTTGATTTAGAAACTGTTCCAGACACAAGACTATAATTGAATTTGTGTACATTCTAATTACTATAGTTGTATATAATCTAAATTTAACGTTATATGTTCTTCTATTAATAAAGGAATTGTATAAATGAAAGACTACCTACCTGTTCCCTTCTCTAACTCTTTCAGTTATTTTAAAAGCAAATATAGTAACAATTAAAAAGCGTAAAGCATTATATTCAATGGGCATTGTATTATAACTACAATAAGCAAAAGGTTTTTTTCTTTTTACGCAACTTCTCAAAGTATTTTAAATTATTTGTGCTGATTTAGAAAAAGGATTGGTGTAAATGACATATTTTATGTATGAAATAATTTCATTGAAAGAAAACATTTTTAAATTAGACACCTAAGAATATCGAAGCTTTGCCAAAAGTAATATTGTAACTACCAATTTGTTGAAAATATTATGAACAATAAGGAATTCCCTAAGTTCTACCAATTTTAGTTTAGATCTTTAAACGGTGTTCTACTTAGCATAAGGAAATCTTCCATTGCCTTAAAGAGGATGAGATGCGTTATTAGTTATGTGGAATTTGGTTCTCTTAATACTTGCAATATAAAAATATGTATAGCTAAAGATACGGTGTAATTATAAAATGTATTGTTTTAAACATTTATAAATTTTATTATATATTAAGATATTTTTTCCTGTGATTGATATGGGAAAATTTTGTAACCTTGTACAATAGTTAAATTATTACAATTATTGGTTATTATAATATAAGCATAACTTTTTATACAGTGAACGTAATCCTGATGGCACATTGAACTATAACTAAATTGATTCCATGAATCTTGCCCTATATTGTAACTAAGCAGTATTAGGTCGACTCTTTCAGATTGTATCATTAATGCAGGATTACTCTAAAACATTTCGTACTTTGAGTTATACTGATAAAGATTGTTGGCTATTGAGTTACTAGTATACTGATATGTAAATTAACGTGGTCGCTAAAATATTATTTTGGATTGCATCTGCAAAAACAAATTAGGAGTACGCCACGTGATGTGACGGATAAAGCTTCGCTGAATTTCAAACAAAAATTCAAATTTCTTAGCTCATTTAATTAGGCTACATCTTTTACTATGTATGTACTCAATTCATTCATTCTGGATTTTCTCATTGTAGTCATAGTTACTATTTGAAAAGGTTCACTAACGCTCAACCAAATCCCATGGAATGATATTCATTATCATTGAACATATCTGCGGATAGACAGACAGACAGAAAGACATAAAATGAATTCTTCCATTTCATCGTGTGAAAGGCTTCGCTAACGCTCAGCCAACAAGTTTAAGACATATGTGTATAATTATAAACTTTTTTAACACTTTTTAACTTTTTTTATTTACGTACAATGTACATTTCGAATTCTAGGAATTCATCTTCAGGTACTAAGGTCAAGTTAAATTTAGTACCTGAAGATGAATTCCCAGAATTCGAAATGTACATTGTACGTAAATAAAAAAGTTAAAAAGTGTTAAAAAGGTTTATAATTATATACATATGTATCAAGCACTTTTCGAGGCTACATCTGTAATAATAACAAGTTTAAAACATTTATACCAAATACAAGTCGTAGATCAGTATAAAAAGTTAATTCACACACATACTACAAGTCTACTGAATTCAAGTTTGCCCATGTGAAAGCAATGACAAATTACAATCCAATAATTCGTCAGGACAGTTGGTGTAAACACTCACATCTAAATATTTAATCGTAGAGAAGGTCCAGTCCGCTATTTTGGTGTCGATGACTTCCATCTCTGCTTGCATTCCAGGTTAGCCCGGCTGCGACCCTGATTAATGATTCATAAACATTTACGTTACCGCCTCTCACACTGAAGTATTAATATCCCAAAGACTTCTGTCGTTATAACTGTCCCTCTGCCCTCGTTCTAAACAACTTCATTTCAACTGCCCACCTCTACGAGACAGGTTCTCTCTACAGACTAGCTCGAAATTAAGTAATAAAAACGAAAGACCAACGCTTTTGTAAACCATAATCGAATGACCATATTTATTAAATCAGTAAGTTCTATTTTAGGAACCAAGAGCCAATTTGCATCGGATAATCAATCACAACACAGTTCTTTGTTTGAAGTTTGTTTTTGACGATGGAAATACAACGAAGGAACAGACATTTTCCATCGTTTAGTGATGCAGTTCAGTCAATAACAATACGTTTCGAGATCTGCAATCTGATCTCTTCTTCAGGTACTAATGCATGACTAAAATCTAGGTTTAAGTAAACAAAACATACCGGAACGTTGTGACACGCATAAGTCAGGAACAACAACAGCAATGTTGTGTGTTTATTCCGTGCACACTAATTCTAAAATATGCTTTAAATACAACTAAAAAGTAATTATTAAATCTGAACTATAGAATACAGGTCACAAGATGTCTGCACTCACCGGCCAACCCAATACAACTGAAAGTGTTTATTTATTTTAAATCCATGTTTTAGAGTTAATGATCATGGAATATGGCTTTATGGTTCATGACTTACGCGTTCCACAACGCTCTGATATTTTGGTTTACTTTAACCTAGATTGTAGTATGCATTAGTTTAGTAATTTACCTAAAGAAGAGATCAGATTGCAGAGCTAGAAACGTTGAGTTACTGATTGTATTGTATCAATTAATAATGGAAAATATCTGGAAAAATCCTGTTTCTTTCAAAACCTGGTTTTTCTTGAAATCGATAGATCAGTTTTTTAAGAAAGAAATCGATCATCAGTCATGCTAGTTTGGTGGAGGTCGAAGTGGAAGAGTATCAAAAGGGTTAATATGTAGATAAGGGTATGTAGATTTCTTCATTTCTCAGGTTACATTTTTTTCTAGATTTATACTGTACACTAAAACCGACCACCAGACTCATAAATAATGGTTATCTTACTTCCGCACGTCTCTTTCACGGTCTAGTAAAGGGCTACCATTTGGTAATTTTCATTTATGTATATGTCTGTCATACGTTCTTTATGTGTCATCTAAAGAAAAATATAATATGGTCCGATAAAAAAATTGTTTTATGTTTTAACCCTTTTGAAACTTTCCTATGTCAACCTTCCCAAAACTAGCTGGGTAACGATTTATTTCTTTGTTCAGGAAAAATTGCTGTATCGATTCAAGAAAAACCGGATTGTATACTTATACCGTGCAAATTTGTATTCTGCTCATTTACTATTAAATATAAGAAATAAATGTGATGAAGTCTTTATTCGAAAGAAGCTTCGTACCTATAAACAGTCGACTCTCGATAACTCGAATTTCAAGGGAACGGCTGTTTTCTTCGAGTTACGTATAGTTCGACCTAAGAATAGTTCGAGTTATAGAGGTAATATTTCACTAAATTCGACTTACAGAGGTAATTCGACTTACAGAGGTAAACAAAATAAAATTCGAGTTATAGAGGTACAGATAAACTATGTTTTTTATTCCCTACGTCCTTTACAAAACTAATGTATGTACTGTAACTACATACAGCATTTGTACTTACTGTCACACTGCAATGTATGCCTACAATTCATACGTACTTACAATTCAAATTTGAAAATAATCCGTAATCTTCGTCTGCCTAAGGCTTTTTTTCAAAATTTAAGTCTATAATGTTCTCAATAACAACAACAGCAGAGAACACGTTGTCTGGTACATCACTTGATTGTTCTAAGTAGCTACGTAAAGTGTTCACTGCGGTCTTGGCTTCCTTGGTTGTGATGTCCGGTGGCTGCTCCATGCCGTCGTCATTGTCATCATCAGAGAGAACGTCTTCACTTGTTACAGTTGCGATGATGTCTTGGTCCGATAATGATCCGTAGACTGAAACACCCTCGTCGACATTTGCAAAATCATCAAAGTCTAAATTTGGGAGCTCGTTATTTATCACGGTCCACTCAGCTTCAGCGTTAGGAAGTCTTGGTTCTAGTTCATGGGTTAGTTCTGGTTCAGCTTCGAGTTAGCGAGGGTTGATCTGAAAATTTCGAGTTGTAGAGGTAATATATTTAAAGACTTCGACTTATCTACTGAACTTCGAGTTATAGAGCTAATTTTTCTATCACTTCGAGTTATTGAGGTAAAATTCGGGTGCAAAATTAATTCGAGTTACGCATGGTTTTTTTCGACTTAGGCAGGTTTTCTCAAGGGAACGGAAAAAAATTCGAGTTATCAAAGAATTCGACTTATTGAGGTTCGAGTTATTCGAGAGTCGACTGTATTGTGTTTTTTAGTTTAAATTTAAACTTATTTGCTAATTATACCGTTTGTGGATTCTAAGACCTACAAATCCAATGAAATAATTCAACATTACAAAAAATTATTTGGTCAAATTATTAATATCTTTGTTTCTCAAGTGTGTTTCACTGCTTTGATGTTTAGTGTAAATAAACAGCTAGCGCTCCATGTTTGTTGCGAACTAAACTATAGCTACAAAGAAAGTATATTGCATCAGTCGGTATCTGTATTTATAGCTTAATGTTGATTAATATTTTAAACATAATAATTGCAGAAAATGAACAGTTACAGTGTTGAAATAATTGTAAATAATGTTTAGAAAGCGTTACAAAACTGGCTTTTTAGTATTTTTTTAGGTCGTATCTTGCTTTTTTAAACTATAAAACAATTATATACTTACTAACTTATTGCCTGTGTTATACATACAAATTGTGTAAAAAATGTTCGAAAACGTTTAACTCCTACGATTTATCACAGTCTTCAATAGTAATTGGTGTATTAACAAATTTTAAAATTAAACATTCGAAAATTATCAACTCGTTTTGCAGAATATCTCTCTAGTTGTTGTACGTTGTCGGTGTAAATCAGCTTATTAATTTTTTTTTTCATTTCGATAATTTACTGTAACAAAGTCATAATCTATCTTTGTATACCTAAACCTTTTGTAACCTAAATACAACACTGTTTAGCGTATTGTAACTAAATTATCATGTGTATGAACAAATATTCTAAGAATTAATTTTAAAATTGTTAAGATGCAAATTTGCTTTAAATACAGTGATGTCAATCATCTCGTAAATTCGACCTTAGGAACTGATTCTACGTACGTGCTATTACGTGTACAAACGGGAAATTCTAACTCATGATTCCCAGATCATCAATATCACGGGCCTAGGTGATATTGTATAGTTCAAAATTCCATTGGAAATTCTAAAAGGATCCTTTATGCTAAGCTTGAAAGGTGGTGGGATACAGTTGAAGTTATCAGGTGTAAATATTACTCACGTAGCACATCACGGTATGATAGAAGCAGTACGAGACCTGGGAGGACAGAGGTGGGATACAGTTGAAGATGTCAGGTGTAAATATTACTCACGTAGCACATCACGGTATGATAGAAGCAGTACGAGACCTGGGAGGACAGAGGTGGGATACAGTTGAAGATGTCAGGTGTAAATATTACTCACGTAGCACATCACGGTATGATAGAAGCAGTACGAGACCTGGGAGGACAGAGGTGGGATACAGTTGAAGATGTCAGGTGTAAATACCTACTCACGTAGCACATCACGGTATGATAGAAGCAGTACGAGACCTGGGAGGACGGGAGGTGGGATACAGTTGAAGATGTCAGGTGTAAATACTTACTCACGTAGCACATCACGGTATGATAGAAGCAGTACGAGACCTGGGAGGACGGGAGGTGGGATACAGTTGAAGATGTCAGGTGTAAATACTTACTCACGTAGCACATCACGGTATGATAGAAGCAGTACGAGACCTGGGAGGACGGGAGGTGGGATACAGTTGAAGATGTCAGGTGTAAATACTTACTCACGTAGCACATCACGGTATGATAGAAGCAGTACGAGACCTGGGAGGACGGGAGGTGGGATACAGTTGAAGATGTCAGGTGTAAATCATGACAGTAACCATCAATCCAACCATAACGTTGCTCTAGACACGGACCTAATTTTCTTAGGCTTACCTCGGCTTCATAATACTCCGCCGTATATTTTGTGGTTTTCTCCCAGAGTGACTTATTTGTCTTTGTTGTACTAATTAGTAAATGCTGTTTTGTTTAAAAACGAGTCATTCATTCTTACAGTCAGTTTAAACTTGCTTCAGTAGTGGATCCTTAATTTTACGACTAAATATACCTCGGTTTTGAGGAAATTTTAAGTTGATAGTGTGCTTGATCAATTAATGAATATTTTTTTACGTTAAGATTGTACACGTGATAGAATTAGTTGATAATTTACCTACTTTATAAGAAATAGATTTCTTGATATCAGTGATTTTTTTAAATAATTTGTCATACTGCATAGTTAAATAACTACAAGACCGGAGTACGATACACCATGTATAGTGTAACAGGCTTCGCTGAATTTGCACACAAAACTTCAACTCTTTAAGTCATTGATAATAGAGATGTGTTACGGACAGATAGAGAAGAGGATCTACAAGCCAATTCGATGATAGACCTTAACGGCACTCTAACAACTCCTATGGACAAACATGTTCGTTCATGTCTATGTATAAATGATTTTTCATGCAAAAGGTTAAGTCTACTTAATGAAATCTTTCCTGAGATATTCGTCTTGCGGATAGTTTAACTACGTAACGACTCCGTTGAATTCTGCAGAGGGTCTTTTCCACATCAGAAAAGGCAGTGCTTAGACAGAAAGTGCGTTATATGAAAATGGCAAGTCCATCGCATTTTAAAATGTCACACGATTTTAATGAATTTTGTTTTAAATTTGTTTATGCTCCGATTTTCATGTTGCCACTTTTGTTACCAATAAGACCAATAAAGAAATATTGTACCACTTTTTATTAAGGTGCTCTTTCTACAGCAATGGTACGTTAATTGATTACACTAATTACTCTCCCTCTAATACGCTACGGTGGAGATAGGTTATTACTGTTTAAGTGACGAACTTTACAACCCAAGAAGAGAAGAGAATAAACGAGTAAATTGGACTTGTGTTGGCCCTATAAATAGCGAATTGTACTATGTCACTAATTATTGCAGTTATCTATACTGTTATTTAAAAATCTGATCGTTACTTGTAGTGTTCATAAAACACATGTTATTTTTTACTAAGATATGACTTATATACAAAGTCAACTGTGGCACCAGAAATTCCTTAGACCGGAATACACTACAATAGGTATAGATCTTTTTGACCACAATAGACTTCTCAGATCTGCGTACATGTACCTGTATATTCTTGATATAATCATCAACGCTAAATCAACTTCCGTTTAAAAACTACCCAGAGCTCTATTATTCATTCCGTCATGAGTTTGTTAACTAAAATGCTGGGCACTTCGACTTTAGGACTACTCTACGCTGGCATACACTAGTTTAATTGTTACTGAAATCATTTACGTGAAATAATGGATATACGTAGAATTATTTCATGGTACTCATAAACCTGTTTCACTCTACGAATTCCTGCATACAAGCACTCGTGTTTAAACATAAATTTAAATTAATTTCAAGATTGGAAATTATTTTCAAGTGTTTAGAATGTAATTTATACCCAAGGTATACATACCCACGATTTTTCAGTTTTTCAATAGAAAATTGTCTGAGAAGCGGCGGGTAACAGCTAGTAATTGACAAGCACGTGAAGTTGTTCATTTTCTAACTGCGATGCTTTACCATACTGAAATTATTAATGAATCAACGCTGCTTTACTGTTTCATACAATGAGCTTTCTTCGTATTCACTGACATACGAAACAGAGATAGAATAGCATCAAACATAGTGCAATATTTAACGAGAATGTATAAACACGTGGGCGGTGTCGACTGACACAAACGATTTCAGCTCTGTCCATCTATTGTTAGATGTCCAGTGTTATTCTTGTCTCGGGGTCTTCATTTACTGTAAGATGACATGTCTATGTTACTTACATTATCTACGTTGTTTGTGTTGTCTACACTACACATCATCAGCTTTTACAGTGTCACAGGCCACGATCTAAACACACACTAACATTCCAACGATGCTCTGTTGACTGACACAACTGCTTCAGCTCTGTTAGTATATTATTATATGTTCCGTATTATTCTTGTCTCAGGGTCTTCATTTACCTTTAGATGAAATGTGTATGTTACTTGCATTATCTACGTTGTTTGTGTTGTCTACACTACACATCATCAGCTTTTACAGTGTCACAGGCCACGATCTAAACACACACTAACATTCCAACTATGCTGTGTTGACTGACACAACTGCTTCAGCTCTGTTAGTCTATTATTATATGTTCCGTATTATTCTTGTCTCAGGGTCTTCATTTACCTTTAGATGAAATGTGTATGTTACTTGCATTATCAATGTTGTTTGTGTTGTCTACACTACACATCATCAGCTTTTACAGTGTCACAGGCCACGATCTAAACACACCTAACATTCCAACTATGCTGTGTTGACTGACACAACTGTTTTAGCTCAGTCAGTCTATTATTACATGTTCCGTATTATTCTTGTCTCAGGGTCTTCATTTACCTTTAGATGAAATGTGTATGTTACTTGCATTATCAATGTTGTTTGTGTTGTCTACACTACACATCATCAGCTTTTACAGTGTCACAGGCCACGATCTAAACACACCTAACATTCCAACTATGCTGTGTTGACTGACACAACTGTTTTAGCTCAGTCAGTCTATTATTACATGTTCCGTATTATTCTTGTCTCAGGGTCTTCATTTACCTTTAGATAACATGTCTATGTTACTTGCATTATCAATGTTGTTTTTGTTGTCACAACTATATACGTCATGTGAACATAAGCACACACACGTTTGTGTTTATGTCTGGACTGTGGCACAGTGTCACAGTCCATGTGCTTAAGTCACACAAATTTCGTAAGGTGCTGTATTTTTACATCGTTCATCTTAGAAAAATGTTTACTTTTTACCGTTATTTAGTTTCATTTTATATAATATACATTTATATTCTCAACCCTATGACTCGTTACTGGTTAGCATAATTTTAATCTGATTTTATTTGAATAGGCCCTATATCTGTTTCAACATCCAACAATAATGGAGCCTGCAGCCAGTACCCCCCCCTCCCTTTATCTTTAATAGCTATTTATAATGCAAACCATAATTATTGTATAAATCAAACTATGTCTTGTTTAAATATTTTTAATAAGTTAAATAACCCCGTAGAACAGTATTTCCAAAAATTCACAGTAACAAATGGTCTATTAATCCCTGAGCTAATAAAAGTTTTGAAACATTTGTTGAAACTTAAACTGAAACCAGGTTAAATGAAATATTAGCTTTGTTACTACGTTTTGCAGAGGGCCATCTGTTAGCCAAAATAATGAATTGTAAGACTGCCATGCTAAATTTCCACTATCCACATAGGGAATTAGTCATTTTATTTATCCCTGGAGGCCTACTTAAAAGGATTAGACTAGATCTAGTATTTAGACCACAAAGGCATGAGGAGCAACTTTATGAATATATTTACAATGTTAAAGAGCTCAGCTAAGTATTATTGTGTAATATAAGTTAACAGGACTTGGTGACTTACATAAAAGGAGTATTAAGCCTTCAGATGGAAATAATTATATTTTTTAATACAACCCCGTTCGTTTCACTGATTTAGAACATGTATGTATATAGCTAGCAATAACATAGCGTTTAATGATAACTTAAGGGATATTTTAAATAAGAAATGTGTTAACATGTATCCACCACATGTTGAGCCTAAAATAGGTACTGGACAAAACTTAAAATTATGTGTCAACCGTAATAGACCTGGTCATTTAGCTAAAAATTTATTTAGGAAGCCAACAAAACTAGTTGGTATGGGAGAGGATTTACACATAACAATTAACTATTTCCCAGGATACATGAGTCTAAAAATAATAAGTTTGTAAATAATCGTGCAATAAGGAAAGAAAAACGCTATATTATGAAAGTTTTTGCTACTCTAATGAAAAATTGGGGTAAGCTAAATTACAGACAACCTAATTTAAGATTACATGTAAGAGATTGTAACAACATGCCTTTAATTGAAGCCTATTGAAGTGGGTAAAAATGTAAAAACTAAGTGCTTATTAAACACAAGAGCAACCAGAGATATAATTAGTAAAGAATTTTATGATTAAACAAACTTGTCTCAAAGTTAATGTTGTCAAATGATACGATTTTTTCTGCAAATAACACCAAAATTAAATGTTTTGGTTGCTGTTATGGTAAGATAAAATTTTCCAAATTTTGTTGAAAAATAAAACTATTGTATTGGATAATTTAAAATGGGACATTTTATTAGGAAACATATTAATAACTAACAGTCAACTAATTTTAGATCCTAGTGAAGACTCCTGTTATTTTAATTCAATTGTAGGGAGAAAATACCCATTGTGAGACAACAGCTCCTAAGAACAGGAATTAAATAAAATAGTTGTAAAAATAGGGTGCAATCTAACTGATGCTCAGAATCAAAAACTAATAAACAATTTTCCAAATGTTTTTACTCCAAAACTAGGAGAGGCTCTGGATTTAGAAGTCATACTAATATTGTATGACAACACAAAAAGAGGAAACAAACATGAAAAGTTTTCTCTACCTTTTTTTAGTATGTTAAAATTAAATTTTTAATTTTGTGTATTGGAAGCGTTAGTTAATCTAATTGTTTTAAATATAGATAGAATGATTTTAAATATTTATATTGAACAACTAAATTGAAATCTACCTGTAGCGAACGGAGGCCACCCTGTCTATATCTAATCTGAACTGGTTGGTATTTCTGGGAAATTCTTCTGGTAACTGGGTCAAGACAAAGATAGTGGACGTAATAAGAGAAGTGCATTGGCATGCCATCTATCGATATTTTGTTGAAGCTCTATGATCCCCGCGCTACTTGATTGTTGTGTTAGTATATTTGAATTTGGGTACGGAAAAAGCAATTTTTGGTTCGATGATTTTGAATATATATGTATATATGTATATATATATATATATATATATATATATATATATATCATATATAATGTATAAGATTTTATATATACGCGGTTTTTAAGAGTAAGCGGGTTGACGAAAAACATTTAGTTATTAAGTATTATTTTATATTATATATATATGTTCGCAACTCTGTTAATCGTTACTGGTTGGGATAAATTTAATCTGATGTTCTGGTAACTAAACGCCTTGGCCGCGTGTTCACGAGTGCTCTTTAACGATAAGTTAAACTTCGAGTACTTCCAGTATTCACGTTTTAGACTTCTAGTCTACTAATCTTCACTTTTTCCAACTACAGCTGCAATGTCGAGCCAAGATGCTGACGCCGCGCGTGTGAGTCGACATCGATGTGAAGGGAAGTCAATTTAAAATGTTTAGTAAATGATTAAGTTCGTAGGCCAAATTACAAACAACATAGGAAGCATTAAGTCCACCCCTAAAATATCATTTAAGTTCATTATTACTCCATTTCAGCAGCAACGTGGCAAGATAATATTTTATTTTACATCTAGAATTGGTGCTCGTAGGTTTTAATGGCAACAGTTAAACTCATAAGTAAAACTTTGCAAATCGAGTATTTATTACTACGACCTCAGTTATATCCAAACTCATGTGTTTTGATCATTCGGTATAACTTAATGAAAAATGTAGTTTATTAAATAACTTTCTTACATTGTACAAGCTCCAACGTAACGGAATTCCTCTATTTCGGTAATTATCAGCCTCATTGAGTGTTATACTATAAAAAGACTTTCATAAAATAGACATTGTATCGCTCACTTAATGCTATAGAATGCAGCGATTTAAAACTGTAAGATTACCAATGTTTAAGTAAATAAATGACTGAATTGGTTAGGCGTTATATACAAATTCACAGTTACTGACTAACATAACTCAGTAAACAAATACATAGGTTATATACTTACAATAAAGACTTTTCATGTTTTTGTATGACTTTCATTACTTTTAACTTTATCTATGGTTGAGAAGTTATATATAGTTGTATGTATATATACATACATATAAAACAACATGGTATATTTTTAATTTTTTGTTCACAATTCTAAAAATTTTCCTACGGGGAATGGTCGGACTATTAATCGCATTACGTCAGGGAAGACTCGGATGAATAATTTTTGGCATGCAAAAATACCGTGCCCATTCCAGGATTCGAACTCGGACCCCTGGAATGATGGTCATAAGCTGATACCAGGGACGACAGTACTGACCTTTACTAAGTAGCTTTGCAGTAGATCAAATTTTACATATGATTTTGCATTCATTTCTGATTTTCTAATCAAATAATCAAATTTGATATAAACTAATTGAACAATAAATAAAGTTTTGCATACATCTGCAATTATTACGCATTTCATATATTACCCAATTTCTTCGTCAAATTATTTACCTGTATAATTACATTGTAGATGTATAATTTTTTAGTATTAACGTGATGTACCCGTATTCGGTATTACTGAAACCAAATTATGATTTGAAAACATTTTTAACTACTATAAAATAAATAATATATTTATTGCATTTGTTTCGTATTTTGTAGTTTCCGTATACGTAATGAAACTGAAAGTAAAAAATAAATTTGTAGAGTGCAAGACATAACAGCTTATCGCAGGATATTCTTATCTCAGATAGTTTACTATGAAAGTAAGAAGTCGACCTTGAAAGTATTATTGGAACTGTCGAACGCCGCAAAAAGCTAGAGATCCGTGCCAGTTTGTGTGCAGCCGTTGTTTTTAGGTTAATGTCAAGATCCGTCTCGTGCTGCCATCTATCGTGTAACTGCGACACTAACAGCAGAGCCGCTGTCAGCCGTCAGGATTTTCTTCGTTATTGTGATATTCTGGCTGTTATATTAATGTCAACATTTTGAAGAATATAAATAGCTTTTTAGTTACCCCGTGTCATATATTTATTTGTAACTTAGTTTCAATTTTAAGGTGGAGTTTTGTCGCAAAAATACCCAAAATTAGTTAAAATTATACATGTGATACTTTTAGAAAATATTCTAGAATATAAACTAAAACTAATAATTAAAATAACTAAAAATAATAATAAGAGGACAAACCTAAATCCATGACGATTTCTTTGAAGATTAGTTTTGGTACATACTTTGTTTTGGGAGAAAATCAGTATTGCGATCTACATTCTCAAGGAAATTTTACTAAATGTAAATATTCACAGAGTCAAGTAATCATAATTATAACCTAAGAGAGTGAATTTATATTGCAGGACACACATTTATGAATCTTTCAACCCTAGACGAGTATACTAAGCGAGAGTCAACTTGTATATGTTTTCTTTAATCATCTGAACCATACTGATTAAATATATTGGGTATTGTACGAAAGAATTTAATTAGTTCTCCGGCTTAGTCGGAAAATGTAGGTAGGTTTTGTGACAGTTGAATAATATTTTAAACTTATTCGTATGGGATTAATATATAGTCAATATCTCAAAAACAGTTCGAAAAACAAAAAAATGTGTGTGTGATAAAAAGTAAGGACGTACTATAAGCAGTCCAAAACAGTTTTAATTTTTCTGTAGGTATTTCCTTTTATAAAAAATTAATGGTGTAAGCTCTCTAACGAACTTAGTCGAGGTATTTAAAGATAATTTTGAGGTCAGGTTTAAACGTGTATCACCATTCCTATATCCTGGCCTTTTCCATAGAAAAGTCTTATGGGATTTACATATAATCAAAATTTTGGAAACCGTTCAAAATACCAAATTATTAATCGATGACATGTTAAGCAAAAATTAGGCGCATGTGACTTTTTTTCTACAGGTTCATAAATAACAGAATTTTGAACTTTAAATAATGAAACGCCTTTATTGAAACAGAATGCTGGGCAACGAACAGCCGAAAGGTTTATAAGATACTTGGTTGTACCAATTCTTTAACTCGGGCATTATTGGGATAACTATCGGTTCCACAAGACGTGTTATACAGCTCACACATAGATATAAAATTATATAATTTTTAATGGGGGTTGGTTTTGAGCTCAGAGAGTCATGTTTTTGAAGTTATGGTCTGTACTAGCTCTTTGGCCGTATAAGCATACAATTTTTAATAAATTATATACTAATAATATATACGGGAACTAACCTTCAATTATTTAAAATGGTTAATTAGAACTGACATTCAACAGACAGCCCATCATCTATTTCACATGTAGAATAAAAGTCAAATGTGCTGCAGCCACCGACAAAAAAAAATAAAGGTGCACTTTAATTTATCCATATGAAGATTTATTTAGCAGTCAAACGTTGATCTCTTTTACACTGAAAGTATATTTGTTTGTGTCTACTTTTAAATTTACGGAGAACAAGTTATAAAATCCCATTTCTTAGTATTCAGATGTTATTCTAATAAACAGATCCCTTTGAAATGAAATTAAGATCTGTGATAGGAAGGATTACATCTGGAACATTTTAGTTGTCTAACTACACAGTTTGTGCAATATAGGTAAATAAAACATGCAGTAACCTTCACATACTCGTAAATTCGCATTCGAGCAGTTGCGATTGTCAATAACCATTTTAAATAGGCCTGGAATATGTTTTAGTGAGTTTTTACTAAACTTGAGTTCAAGTTTAATACTTTGTGGAAGAAAACAACATCCTAATTAAGCTATAACTGCACAACTTAAATTTATACGAATCACAATTATATTCAATGGGTTTTATTTCGGCATTATTAACGTTAATTTCAAGAGTTTTGTGTTTTGACCCAAATACGTAATGTTTCTTACCAAATAGTTCCTGAAAAAATGGCAATTCTAACTCATAATTGCCAAATGACTAATCGGTTTAGTCAAGCGGGCACAGCGTTTATCGAAAGATGATCGAGGGAAGCAAAAACAACCGTGGTAACCCTTCACTTATCCAGTAATTGATGACGGTATTGAAGTCACCACCTTCCACATAAAAAGTACCAAAGCTTGCAGGTGAAACATTTTATTACAAACCCACCAAATAAAACCAAATAATAATTGTTTGATCGCAAAATAGTCCAAAGTGAATTGCAGAAACTGTTTTTGCAATAACTGAAATATAGAAGTAGTTCGTTATTGTACATTATGGCATGTTTTCAGTTCCATACACTAATTTATGGCAGAGATAAGGGATAAACTGCCTCGAGAAATAAAGCTTCCAGTTGACAAAGTTGTACTAAGTTCAGAAGAACGAGAGGGTTGGGAGGGGGTTGTTGGGGGTTGTTGGGGGGTTGTTGGGGATGCAGTATGAAAGTTAGAATCATTGCTGAAACTGTTAAGTCTTTTGTTTACTTGACACTTTGTATGTAAGGAACTTATCGTGATACCTCGAGATTTTTTCCCTTACTTGTATTATTTCTGTGAAGTTTTGAATGTATAAACAGCAAATTACATAGAATAGAGTGGTTAAGTCACTGTTGCTACTTGTAGTTACTGTCTTGGATCTAACTCACTGGGTGATATCACTGGAACTTTACAGTGATATAGTCGTACTTTCGATTACCTACAGGTTTTTGTATTACAAGCTTGTTCTTGCTTTGAATGCTTAACTGTCATTAAATATTTTATATAAGATGGCCATAACCTATAGTACGTGTAAATGGGCAATGTATTGTTATCCATTACGCGAAGATATTCAACCATTATGTCCATTATAAATTGTCAATATAAAACATATCTAATCCAAAAAGTATATTCGCATACACGTACATATGCAACTCCTGTAGTATTTTTCTGCCAAAATACCGTTATATTCCGAATGAAATTTTCGAAAAGACTGTGACTTTTACTGGCTAGGCATTTGAATTGCAATTAATTAGAATATAAAATGTTTACGGATCAATCTTGATTATCTTGAGCTCGGTTCTCCATTTGTTTTCTAATATCTGTACAACTTTCATTCATTAAACATAAATAATTCTCATCTAAGTCGAGAAAAAATTGGGAGACTAATAAGCAGCCCACAATTGTGAGTCTATTGTATTGTCGAACGATCAGTATGAACTTCAGTTTAAATTTATCATGTAAGATTATTGTTTTAAGGCTGTTCCTTTTTAGGCTAATTGCATTTCTATTTAATTCACTAAATATTTGTTTTAAGTGAAAACGAGGTTTACCTATTTATATTAAGTTCTGGGGAAATCGAAACTTTTACCTCTTGGTCATAGATTCGCCGCCTTAACCTTATACATATTGATGGTCAACAATCAAACACAAATATGGTAAGCAAAATAATATTATAAAGTATATAAATATTGGTATTTAACTGTAGCTCCATGTGTATATCCATGTGTATATTCAACATTTCAACATCTCTTTCAACATTTACTCATACATTTTTCCATAGCAAATATATGTTTGTATAACGGACCATGAACGAAAACTATTTTTCTTCTACCATAGTTTACATGGTTTAAGAAGAGAACATTACATGGATAGGTTTTCCTTTTGTGGAACGGTGTATTTCAAACCAAATCTTACCTTTTATTCTCACAAGCTCTTTGCTCTTTGGGAATGGAGATGTTAATAATGTTATTTTTTAGCAAGAGATAAATATTCACGTCCCATAGATGCATGTAGATTTAGTTATACATACTTATACACATCTACTTTTTTAATATGATCATGGATCGTGGACAGTTATACAATTTTTACATTACTGGACGATCACTATGTTTCTACCCCATATACGTACTGTAAGGAGCAACTATTAAACGCATGAACTGTCCGATATTCCATGGAACACATTCGTACATTTGCACTAGTCACAAGAAAACACCAAATGTAATTATATTCTCACTCAGGGACGTTTAGTGCAAATTATCCTATGAAACTGTCGCATTGGGCCATAATTTATTCGCCGGATATGCGACAGTTTAACATTATTACGCTCATTACGTTGGTACTAGAGTACATCTATTCTTTCAGTCAAATCAAAAGTTTGTCATGCAGGTCTTGCAGCAGCCAACACATGTAATCTATAACTTCGTACATATAATCTTGATCTTTACATTAAATCAAAGCTTATAAAGTCGTTCAAGTAGGTTTTACTTTTCTAGAACGGTTTGTCAAGCTTATTTGTAACATTTTGGCCCACAAACTGCGTATGCTTTATGAATGAATGTTAAACATTATTTTTTAACAAATCAACTTTTAAAAAATTATTTTTTAGTTTTTATTCATATATTTCGTGAATATAGAGTTTAACTCTTTATAAAAATTGAAGAATGTCGCATTAAAATTAATTTATTACAGGACTAGCAGTATAGTATAGTATAAATTTAAACAAATATTTTACATCGCGTATGAGTAAAAAATGCCAAATTAAGAATAATCTCCGTCAGTTAGTTTTGTTTTCGTCAACGTCATCTTCGGTTTAGATTTGTTAATTAGAGATTCTGTTTTTAATTCTCAGGCTTACGATGTCTGTATCATGAGTTTCATTGAAGTTAGGACATATGGTTTAATGCTCAGCAATTAGCTTAATTTTGTCCGGATTTAGATAAAGCCGGATAATGTTGTTTTAGGTAAATCTAAGTGTAGCCTGTCACTATGGTACATTACTTCTACCAGTTTTGTTGAGAAGCGTCCTGCCTTAAAGGAAGGCTTGTCTTAGTACCTCAAAACAAATTACATTATTATAGGCCAAAAGTTAAAATTCATCGTAAATACAACCTAAATCAATCCATGCTTACCGTTTCAAGAACCATTGGACGCATTACTTCGTCGGAATAGCATGTTACACCATTTAAGAAACTTTCGATTATTGAAGTGTGAGGTGGGAGGGACTAAAATGTAGTTGTAGAACGTAATTATTGTTTATGATACGTTTTATACAGGGTGTCCCACGAAGAGGTTTGATTTTATATTACTTGCCCATTTATGAACTTAACATTTTCGAACTCTACACAATTCATTAAATAGGTTTTAAAAATATTCTGCGAAAATTTCAGTTATATTATTGCAGTTTTAATAGTTGTTATTAAAATGTAAGGTAGCAATGTTATAACCTTGTATGACGTACACAGAAAACTTGTGTGTTCCGTTGTGTTAAATTATTTATGACTTTTGACTGAAGCAATTACTCAAATACCCGTTTGGCAAGAAGACGCCACTTCGTTCCGCTCGCTGCGTCGCGCTGCGCCCTCACACGTACGCGTGAATATAGTGGCTGTTGTCGCACACGCAGCGCTCTCTTTAAATTATGGGACAAGAGACGTCTCTTCATAAATATCTCCACCTCTGGTAGCAACACACAGGAGCTCAATGTTACTTACCTGAAATATACAACGCACGACATGTTAACTCGTACTTATTTGTAGCGAAGTTTTAAAAAACATTTATTTATCAAAACTTAATTTAGCAGCGTTAGTTTCATTTCTTGCTAAATTTAGTACCTTCGCTGTGTGGTATATACTTAAATACAATTTGTCATTTCTTTTAATACAGTTCAATTTTAAATAATTCCGAAATAGTAGTCCGCCATACCTTCGCAGATGTTACATGCAAAATTACAAGTCAGCTCATTTAAATCTTGAAATGATCTACGAATAGACAGATAATCACACTGAAAAGAAGTTTTTCCAACCCCCAGGTAGGCCTACTGAGTGATAGACTTAAAATCCCATTGACATCCTATAGGATAAATAGACTTTCATCATCTAGCTCAATCTTGTACATATAAAAATGATATTGTCCACAAGATGATACCTTTCTCGAGATAATAGTTAAGTTACATGCGTTACTAATCTCGTGTTAACATCTCATATCGTACTCAGTGTTTCTAGATCCGGTTTTCTGACTCAAATCCATGGTTTTTCCATGGACCTTCATCTGACTTGATGGTGCAAGATTTCAAGCCATACGTCAGTCCGTTCTCGAGATGTGTTCGAACGGATAAACAGAAATGAAGTTTCCCGATACATCTAGTAATGGCCATCACTAACTCTTTGCCATTACAATTACTTAAACTTAAATTGTATATAAAAATACAAGAATTTTATAAAAATTAATTCATACTTAGATGATCACTATGGTATTTATTGTATTGTACCGTTTTCTCGGCCACTAGCTGAGCTATTGCCTAAACCGCGTTAAAACACAGAACTGGAAACATTAAAATACATTAACCTCTTTCATCCATCAAACATTTAGCGTCTTTATAGCCAAAGAACAATCGCTCATTGTAAGCCAAAGTTTAAAGTTTGAAGCCGAGCCACAACAGACTCACCTATTTGTTTCCATTTATTCTGCCAGTGGCTGATTCATCCCCGACCGCTGGGAGACAGCCTCCCCCTCGTGGTTTGTTCCACATATCATTTTCCGCACGGGTCAATCATAAAGGCTTTACTGCTGCAGCAAACTTTTTCAATTCACACTCTTAAAAACTTTTCTGTTCCAAGACATTATTCAAGTATTATTTAGTGTGCAACGCTTGATTTCTAAGTTATCTGGGCATTTGTACATAAATTTAATCTCTTACTATTCTGTTCTAAATTTGAATGTCCGAATCGGAAGCCATACCAAATATCTTGCACCAAAATAAAATATATTTCACTTGTGGTAGTAATTTCTGAAACTCGTCTCATTCTAGTACAGATTTAAAAGGTGCAAAATCAATGCTACATATAAGTTAAAAATAAAAAACTAAATTAATAATATAATTAATAATTGTTAATCGTTAAACAATTTTTTTTAGGTATTTGTCTAAACTGCAACTGCTTCTGAGTGATCTAATTACAGCTCAACCATATAATACTGTGTAACAATTTTAAGTATAAAATTATGGTAATACGGTAAGACGAAAATGAAAAACTATATAAGGGAAACAACCCTAAACAGTTTACTCATAATATTCAGTTACATGTAATAGCTATTTTACATGCCTTAGGCATTGCTAGGTGCGTTACATAAAGAGAGATAAAACGTTGTGATTAAACAATTTCACAAATATCTGGGGCCAGAGTATTCTTAATTATTAGGTCTTCGTTATCTGTATCGTAAATATAATCTTTTCTAGTTTACACTGCATCATCAACAGTTTACAATTGGTTTAAACAAAAACCGAATAAGAATTTCATCGCTAGGTATTTTTAACTCAACAGTATGAATTTAAAGGTGTCACATAAGTTATATAAATGAATATTACATGACAATTCAATTATTTCTATGATTTAACGATTATTACTTACTATAATTATCAATCGACTTCTTATATAGCTTGCTGTTCGATTTATTGCAATTATTTTCCCAAATTAATGTTCTATAAAAAATAGAAATACTACAAAACAAGTTTTGCGGATATTCTACTTTGTCACATATATTTAATGGCAGTTCTTTCAATATATAGTTTGTTTCTTTTTTCAGGTAAGTTAATATGCAATGTGGACCATCACTGGTTACTAAACTTGATTGGTATGTACAGCAGCGCATGTTTGTGGAGTGTAAATCTGTTTATTTGTACTTCTAATATTACGTTTTATGACGGTATAATTAACCATAATGACAATTTGTCTGCAGGATTAACCAACATATTTATATTACAAAATGTGTTTGAAACTACTAATAATACCACAAAGAGTATGGTTTATAGATTAAGTAGTTTTATAACAATATAGACATTTTTAATTAAACACAGTAAAGCCGACTGCTACCAAACCAAGCCGGACCGGACTTTTTTGTGAAGTCGAAGTACATGCGATCAAATGAACACCCGCCCCCTACAGCTAGGCTGGTCCAACTCGTCCCGGCTTATCCGGCCTCGGTCGAATGGACCAGTGCCGCGTGGACCGGTGTGCCCATTCGATCGCATGTACTACGATTTCACAAAAAGGCCGGGCCGGACCGAGTGGGGTGGCCCGGCCGCAGCGGGCGCCGTGGTCATAGAGAATCATTTTATGATTGTTTTATACTAATTTATATTGATACTCGTATAATGAAATAGTGAGAAACATTATCACTTCTAATCGACCGCGCTGGTACACCAATTGATTAAATTGACTGAATCACTCACTCATTGGCCAGATACGTTTTATTAATCTAAAATACATGAGCTGAAAACCACTATATAGTGATTGCGTAAATAATAAGTAAAAACAGTATTTTCTGTCTGATTGTCAAACCAGACTCCACATGATATCTTTAGAAGTAATAGAGCTACAGAAATGTTGTGTGGAGTTCATGACGGTGCACATTCCTCTACTGGATTTGGCTGAGCGTCAGCGAAACTTATCATTCAGGTGGTGGGGTATTTCTCTTCCGTATAATATGTCAGGAAAAATAGAAATACATAATTAAAATTATATTTACAGCGAGGCTGTTACAAAGCACGGGGAGTGCATACTCTTAAACTGCAATTTCACCTCTGTAGCAATGTTTTAGAAACATTTAAAACTGTATATAAGCCAATTAGAGTAAAATAAAGTATATATTTACCAATCAATACCACAGTAAACAAATCCACTCAACTATTAAATGGCCAGGAAATACCTGTGGCAATATCCCTAACAAGAGTAAAAGGCCCGAATTCTGTGAAAGTCACATTAATACATTAACAAAGTAACTGGAAAGTAGACCTTTATATACAACCTTTATTCATGTTAGACAAAAGATATGACGATTTAACGTCTTAGTAAAAGATATAACATAATCCTGAAAACATCCGGGGTTTGGACGATTGCTCAAGAGGGGAAGAAATATTGTATACAATTTCATATTTCTTCCAACCCTGATAAATCATTCCTGGGTACAATTGGAATATGAATTAGAAGGGGATTGAATTGGTGAATGTTATGTGTAATAGAAGATTTGCATGTTTCTTTACCAATTCAATAATTAATCTTCTAGGCTCAAGGTATTACATTTTTTCAAGAAGAGACTGATACCCATTTTAGGTTTAGGGTTTTAGGCCTCATTCCACCCTGGGCCTCTGACCTGTGCGAGGTCGGTGCTGCTGATAAACTGCTACGTTACAGACAAGAGTTGAAACTGCGTCACATGTATCTCAGGCCCTAAGTTCGACGTCTTAGACCGCTCGGCCATCGGCTCTCCCAAACTCTTCGTGAATCCAATCCAGACCAGATCGGGTGAGAACTCACCAAATATAGAAGAGCAGAACTACCTACTACCTATAACAATGCTACAGAACCCCTTATTAAAAAAAGATAATTTTTTTTAGAAATAAAAAGTTGAAAAAGTAAAATTTTCAAGGCACGATGGACAAGCCTGTAAATGAAAATGCCTTTACACTCCTCTTCTTATAGCTTCTATAACATAAAAATTGAATTCCTAATGCCACGTTTTTTAAATATTGAGGCCATTGCTCAAAATGTTGGTAAATAGAGCACAAATTGTAGGGAGGGACGTGTAGTTTCAGACATCCAAATATGCCGTACAACTGTATTAGATATGCGAACTGACGTCATTGCTGAAGAAAGCCTCAGAATATTTACTAATTAAAACACTGCTTAGAAGGTTTAGGGCACTGCTCAGATTATATTTACTGGTTTAACGTTGATATACTTTTACCCACCAAAAGTAGGGAAGGGTGGGTAGAGTGGTTTTTATTGATAATAAATTTATGTAGGTATTGTATGTTTGTAGAAATTATATATTTAGTCTCTTGAAAGTTACGGTGTGCTCATCTTACTTACGTATAAACTCAGGTTGATCTCCTAAAATCATAATAATAAACAATACTGTAGAACAACGACCTAATCATAAACTATTTAAACGAATTGTTTTGTTTGAAGATGTGATATTTATTGACACGAACACGCAAAGTTGTCAGTAGTACATTCGTTTTATATTAATAAACTCACTACAGACCGTTACACCTTTTTTGTGTTACAGGCTAAGACATAAAAATGTTTAATATCTTTTCGATTTTAAAAGTATTTAACAAAATAATTGTGATACGTATGAAGTCATATTCAAACTCTCTGAAACTCGAACACTCATAGGTAATGTGTAATATTGGAATAAGTACATCCAGTTTATGCTCCACAGATGAAATCAAATCTATGAGACAGAATTTATTGCATGTGATATATAGCATACTTAGTTACCGATATGCTTGGTAACTTTCATGTTATACACACCGTTTAACATAGTAACTACACTTACCCGCCCTAGTTATACTTTAGTCAGTATTTAATCCTGAATATTACCGAACATGTTCAAATTTATATACAAAACTTTAGAGTTGATTTAATTTATTTCCAGGAATGTTTAAATTATTTAAACAAGATAGCCGAAGTGTCGCATAAAGGCTACGTTGAGGTTGTATACTAAATTTAAAGTCTCTAGCTACATTATTGTGTTACTATACATGTATGTATATCACATTTTAAATTACCGCAAAAGTTCGTTTTCATTTTCTACATATATATGCTGGATGTACACAGTTTTAGTTTATATTTATATCACACTAAGCAGTTCATGTATTTATTGTTAATGTAAGCTAACAATGTTAGAATAATTAAGTTTATTAGTGCTGCTGGACTGACTTAAGAACTCTAATCCTGCACACAGACGTGGAGTCTCTGCAGGAATTATTTCAATTTTCTTTTTACAATTTTTTAAAGTCAAATGTATTAATGTATTGTTTGAAAATAAATTAAATGAAATGAAAATGTAATATGAGTGTACTCATGTTTTTTATAAATTAATTGATTCTATGATTTTCCCAACACAAAAGTAATGGGACACTAAAAAGTGTTCTTTAGCGATCAGCCGAACTCCATAGAGTGACGTGTACCTACATCACACTTAATGGTGTAATTGGCTGAGCGTAAGCGAAGCCAATTAATATTAAGTGTTTTTTTATTTAACCAATATTAAGATGATTATACGATATTATTTATTATTAGTTACTATTGATTTTAAGTAAATAATTTTGGATCCCTAGGTGCAGGAAATGCGGATTCAAGATAAATGAGTTAAAAGCAGGACATGAGTTTATCAGATCGCACTACCGTAATGCGATGGTTTGTAAACAGTTTTTGCGCAATGGCCCAGCATTAATGCGGTATCTGCCGGGCCGTCCCGCCATTGGCCTATTTCAGATCACGGCACGCAAGCACTACACGGTAAAAGTGTTCTCAAGTCGGCCAAATTCTTTTCCAACAGCTCATTGTGTGTGTTTGAAGTTCTCACATTTCCACACAACCTTACAGATTTACAAGTTTTCAAAGATCAATTTGAATATCGTGAATTATAATGTCACCATATTCTAAAAGTATGCAGTACATGTAGGGATTTTCCCGATGCCATGTACGCTTTAATATACTTTTGGTTTGTTTTCATTTGAATTTACTAAAATTTATGGGCAATGTTTAATTATACCCTAGTTAGGAACTGTAAACTTTTAAAGCTCGTAATGACCGTTTCTTAAATATTACCTGTACGAGCTGTAAAAAGGACTATGTAGTCATAATGTTGCCTGGAACTCAATTCAACTGAAATCAATTCATTTATTTTCAAAAAACGTAAAATGCATTGACAATCGTCAAAATACATGTATATACGATGTAGTATACAAAAGTAATAAATCAATACAGAGTTACCTATGAAACCTAAAATAAGGTAAACTAATTATGGAGGTCTACATTTTTCTCTCCTCTAGGTATTCTCAAACACTATAATAGCTTACAATGCATACATATAATACACATCGAAAAGATAATAAGCTTATTTATTGAAAAGAGTGTGTTCCAAACAACATCGATTCGATCTTTATGTTTCGGATTGGGTGATCCTTTTTATTTCCGTTTAAATAAGTATCTCTATGCCTTCATTAAAGCTAGTTATTTAATGATATTTTAGAATAAAGAACCCACCTAACCTACTTACTGCCAGGTTCCTGAGAGAACGTCTCGAAGTATCAGAATAAAATTGAAACTTATATTAAAATATTGTTAATAAACATACTGAACAAAAAAAACTAATGGTAAGAATAACGGTAATAAATGTATGCTTATAGAACAATAAACTTTCAATGTGTTCTAGACGAATTTGTCTCATCCTGCAAAGAACGACTCACACGAGTGTCTCAGAGAACATCCTCTAAGCGAACGACTGTGAGATCCCATGTTATGGAGAACCTGTGCTCTGAGACACGCGCCAACTTATCGTGCGCAACAATAGACGATATTATTGGCCTGTAAATTGTATGTCTCCGGCAGAGCCAATAATTATTTATCGCTACAATTGGCAAGGAACACTGCTTAACTTAGAGACTACAGTTACCACCAATTTGTATCAGCAGCAGCTTTCGGCTTTTTCACGAACTCATATAAAACCTAATACGGCATTTAAATTATTACTTTCATGATTTATTATGGACAAAAGAATAAAAGGGATCAATAAAAACAAATTATTTTATGCAGTAAGGTAAATTAATAAATGGAGACTTTAAATTAAAAATATTGATTAATAACACCTAAATAAAAAATAATTTTTGTTTTGCAGAATCAAATTGTGTTGTATGTTAATACTTAAGAGGGCCTTCTTGAAATCATGGCGTTGCCATTCCGCTTGTGCGATGATTCTCGGTAGAAACGTTCTAGGGACTTCTTATATGTTCCAGAGAAGATCTCTATTGATTTTGGAGTGAAAAGATCAAAACAATGACCGCCTATATTCCTTTCTATATTTCCTTTTTACTGTCTTCGCGGTAACTCTTGACATGAATCTAGATATGTACCTCTTGGTCCAAATATGAAACCTATTGATATTGGGGGTCAAAAGGTCAAGGGCCACTCTTAAGTCATGTGAATAAAATGCTAGAACTCCTCAACGATTCGAATCCGTTAACAATACTGATCAGGCAGTGGCCACAAGACTAAATTTCTATATGTTATTAAAAATGGTTCTAAAATTAGTTAATTTCCAGCCAAATCTGTCTGCAATTCATTGTTTAATTAAGGACAAGGAGTATCCTCTTAGTTTGTCCACCCTATTAAGAGAATAGGGTGTCCTCCACTCACAGAATGTTCACCTTAACCTTCACTTACTCAGTTCCATCCAACTACAGTTCCAAGTTAATAAATGTAAAGTATTATAGTGCGAAACAGTTCTAACTAAATAAATGTAAAGTATTATAGTGCGAAACAGTTCTAACTACATAAATGTAAAGTATTATAGTGCGAAACAGTTCTAACTAAATAAATGTAAAGTGTTATAGTGTGAAACAGTTCTAACTAAATAAATGTAAAGTATTATAGTGCGAAACAGTTCTAACTACATAAATGTAAAGTGTTATAGTGTGAAACAGTTCTAACTAAATAAATGTAAAGTATTATAGTGCGAAACAGTTCTAACTACATAAATGTAAAGTGTTATAGTGTGAAACAGTTCTAACTAAATAAATGTAAAGTATTATAGTGCGAAACAGTTCTAACTACATAAATGTAAAGTGTTATAGTGTGAAACAGTTCTAACTACATAAATGTAAAGTGTTATAGTGTGAAACAGTTCTAACTACATAAATGTAAAGTGTTATAGTGTGAAACAGTTCTAACTACATAAATGTAAAGTATTATAGTGCGAAACAGTTCTAACTACATAAATGTAAAGTGTTATAGTGTGAAACAGTTCTAACTACATAAATGTAAAGTATTATAGTGTGAAACAGTTTAACTACATAAATGTAAAGTGTTATAGTGCGAAACAGTTCTAACTAAATAAATGTAAAGTATTATAGTGTGAAAACAGTTCTAACTAAATAAATGTAAAGTATTATAGTGCGAAACAGTTCTAACTACATAAATGTAAAGTGTTATAGTGTGAAACAGTTCTAACTACATAAATGTAAAGTGTTATAGTGTGAAACAGTTCTAACTAAATGAATGTAAAGTGTTATAGTATGAAAAACTTCTTAGTTGGAATACACATTTCTGCCACAAAGAATTGTTTGGATAAAATTGTCGTAAAATAATCATTTCGATCATTGTACAGTCTACGATTTATTGGATCTCTTGTTGACATGGCATTTATCTTTTTATTAATTTTTGGCATTTAAGAATGGATATTCTTGAACATTCTTCATCCTTCTCTTAAGTATGTGTAAACTTTTACACATATTTCTCTTTAAAAAGTAATCTGTTGACATTACAATGGTCATTACAATTAACTCCAATATACTCACATTCCATATTTGAGAAAATTTATATTTAAACCCTCACTTCTCATTTCCTTAATCGTAAAACACTAATGCTCATTCAAAATGCTTCCATTTATTAAAGTATATTTTCTACATATCTCCCATATGAAATTTGATAAGAATTTTATAAAAAAATAATTTATGGTATAACTGCTCTCCCGCAGTTTTCAGTCTAAAAAAATATACATTTTTCCGTTACCAAACTTTTTATAGTTTTACAGTTTTCTTAATTGCCTTTCCACGAGTTTCCTCTCGCCGTGGTTCTGAAAACTTCTGCTCACGCCCGTTCGTGGATATTATTTAAAATTTTGCTGGGAAAGCTTTATTTCAATTAAGAGTTTTATGATTGACCATATAAGCGAAGATTCGATTTTTTTACAACCCCTCCGACCAGCCATGTCCTATTTCGGGTGAATATTTTTCACTATCAAAACTGTCTACTAGGTTTTTATGTATATAAACAACATATTAAACTTTGGTTGCCAATTCTATGGATTCAAAAATTATTTATATAAGCTTTATATTATTTAGTTATAATCTTTAACTAAATTATAGTTAAAGATTATATTATTTAACTAGGGGTTCTATAATATTTAATGGTTTAAGAAACGTCTTCACGTTATGTCTCTTGCATCTTCTAGTATTTTCGGGAATTGTGTCATGAAAAACCCGTAAGAAATTTCACAATTTTCGACGCGTGCTAAAAATTCTATTATATTTAGTAATATGCTGTTATCCATAATTTTAACCGAGGATGAAAATACATAGTTGAAAAATGGAAACAGTTCTTTTTTTACAACAAGAAAACTTGTTACCATCTATGCAAAGGGAGTTTGTTCAATTTTTTCCCATAAAACAAGTTATATTTACCTGCTCGTTGTAGTCTGCAGTAGAAGGGCAAAGACATTACTGAGCAGCTCTCTGCGAAATTTTGTAGCATATATACCGTGTTGGATGTGTTCACATGTGTAGTATAATGAATATCGAAATTAGTACGTGTCGAAGCGCCTAAAGAATCAAGCGTCATCGATACCGCAGAAGTAGCGATCCAGTCTCATCGTCAGGCGCTTGCTACTGCAACAGTTAACTGGCTGTCAATGTTTTTACTGGACATAATAATACAAGACAGGCTCTATGTATGCATCGTGTCTAAGTATAATGTTACATACTTTATTACAATTATTTTAAATACTTATTATACAATTATGTCTCATTATAAGGAATATCGAGTCCTAAACCGTGTATGAAGTTTAAACTATTTAGATTAATTTGAATATTTCATTCTTGATAAACATCAATTTTGTGATTAATTTAATTTAAAAAGAAATATTTGCAAAACACATAATGTAACAATTTGCTAGAAAACAATAAATATTCAGTCAACGCTGTCATGTATATTTTATGTGTTATTTTCTACGAAACTAAAATCCCCTCAGTGATGTAGTGATGAGGGGGTTGTTCGGGGTATATCGTCCTCCCCATGAAATCCCTTCCACGTGCCTTAAATTCAGTGGAAGAAATGTTTCTAACCATAATTTTATATTTAGTCTACAATTATGGATTTTCCATTGCCTAGCACAAACTCTCATTAATAATCTTTCCTTTTTAAAAACTCTGGATCCGTTACTGACGTAGGAGTATTTCCTAAGTATTGCGTTTTATCTCTTGGATTTCTATTTTCATAGTCGATGTTCTTTGTAAAATCAGTATATGGAAAGTCTTTGTAAATAGGAATTTGGATTTTCTAGAAGAAAAAGGAAATATCATAATCAAACCATTTATACACAAAGTCCAGAACGTACTTTGAGGTTTTCCTTCATTTTACATGATCTGGTTACCTTTTATATGATCAATATTAGTTAATAAGCAAACTGGTTGTAAACTTTTAGGTAAACTACACAAATCCATATCAACACAAAATACCGAAGTTATTTAAACTTAAAACTGTATTTAAAATCCGAAATATGTACTTTGTCAGTGTTAATATTTGATTATTTCTGTACGCGCATATACTAGCGTTAGTTGATATATTAACATTATATACTGCCTAGCAATAATAAAATATTGTGAATATACTTTTCTTTCAATACATGAACCAATATATTAGGAGTCAAATTTTTACCGCACATAAAAGTGATTTGCTTTATACAATTTCTTGCAGTTCAGTGTTTTATTTCCAGAATCGGAAATCGTTTTAAACAAAACGTGTGCATGGCTTCAACTGTAATACTTGAGTTTCTCAGAAGATAATTTCTAGTCGTTCGACTACAAGTAAAGAACCCGAGAAACAAGGAAGTGTGCGGGCGGGTGCGTGTGGACGAGGTACACGGTCGATGGCCGTACAATAGTTCCACTACAACAATGACCCATCGATCGTCGACGTAACATTATTAAAGACGATAGTGTTATAAGTGGAGAGACTGGTGAATAATATATGTTAGGTTAGGGTTGCGCGGGGCGGGTGGTGGGTGGCGCATGCTCGCGCAGTCGACACCACCACAGTCGAACAATGGTGGCGGTATGACGTGGGAATGGCTACGGTCGCCGGCTTGTACGGCTTCGGGGACGACTCCCGCAGCCATGGTGTGCGGTTCATGGAACGGCAACGGACCGTCCAGAGGGATGACACGTACGGCAATTTTATTCTCACTTTTTATAGTTGAAAGTGCTCGTAAGTTTTGTAGCCTGTAGAAAGTTTGTAAAGTTGCGGGAAAAGTTTGCAGGAAGCACGTCATTACCTGGAAGTTCTCCGAAGTGATTCCTACGATTCCTCGGCACACCACGATTAATTAATCTTAAGACACACCGGCACCGGTAAAGTTACACGCACTTTATGGATGTTTTTCCGAGACTGTAGCGAAAGTGGAGTTGGAAAGTTGACGGATTCCCGCGTAAAGTTCGATCGCGCGTGATCACGTGCTCGTTCACCGCATTGCCGAAAAGTTCGCAACACGAATGCTGGAAATGCAAATGTTGTGTTCAAGGTTCGGTTTGATTCTGGTCAGATAAGATAAGTGACGGAGGTGAGATGGCGCACGCGTACGCACGGACACGTGGTTGTCTGTCAGCGTGCATGCGATCTGCCGGATATGGATGTGGTTATCGTGTTCCACGTTCGACGGCTGTGGTTTCCCTTTGTTCTATTTGTTTTTGTGACAGCATCAGTGATCAGTTTTATTTTTAACATACAGAACAGATATTCTGTACAGTGTCATGGATCCTGTTGGCTCGCTCTTTATAAAAGTGATGTGTTACTTTTTGATGGTGTAGTGTATTCACAATACATTGTGTATTCAAGATTCAACTACCAAATGTATTTCCTTTACACGCAGTTAATGTTACAAGTTGAATCAGTTCCCTTGATTTGCTTTCGTGTGACTTTTATTTTTATTAAAATAAAACTGCCACTCTAACGTTCTAAAACAATCCAATTACTTTACCTTCTATAAGTATGCTGTGATTAAGCTATGTAAGGCTGTATCATTAATCCATCACATTCTTCTGACTGAAGTACAAATGTAATTAGAAGTTGTGAAAATTATTGACTAAAAATATATTAACAGGCAGATGTTACGAGTAGATTTTATATATTGATGTTCGATTACATAACAGGCAAACGTAAAGTGAACTTGTTTTTTGTGTCTGAAACACTTTGGAATAGTAATTTCTCGTAAGTGTATTTAAAAAAGGACTTCAAACAAAGGTGTAAATCTTATGCTGCTAAGCAGCGTAACATCTCATTACAAAAGGGCTTGAGTTGTCACACAAGATCATTAAAACCGTGGTTCTGAACATCATATGAGAGCAATGAAAAATCTAAAATAAAAGTGTTACATTAAAAAGGAATGCTGAAAAACTGTAATAAACATTCAATGACAAATGGCCAACTTAATCTGTTAAAATTTACTTATAATAATTGTAGTTCAATTCAAGTTCATAAACGTAGAGTCAAAACTTCGGAAATTATTCGACTTTGTAAATGTAGTACTCATTCCCTGCTAAAACCTTACGAAGTAGCTAAATGCAATAAACAGTGCTAATCATTTTAAGTGATAGATTTTAGTGGTATAAGGAGTATTATAAAAAAATAATTAATTAAATTTTGGACACTCTTCAAAATCATACAATAAGGAATATCTATAAGGCCCTAGAAAGTATTGTTGTTCAGGTCATAATAAATGTCAGATCACTTTATTTTGATAAAAATAATGAAAACAATATTTGGTTTAAGGAATATGTTCAGTTAATAATACGGCAGTTGTTGGTATTTTCATATATTTTATCACTACCTCCTAAACATGTATTGGACAATAACAAAACAATACAGAAAGGGCAAGGTCCAAAGTCACTAATGGGAAATGGGATAGGGTAAAATTTATTGGCCGGTTCGGAGACATACTACTTGGTTATAGAGGTCATTCTATGTTGCTTACTGCTCTGGCATAAATCTTTCCACTGCCCCACACTTAACTATCCAATCCACTGGCCAGGCCAAAAGTAATTCCCCTAAACTGCTCTTCTATTGCGAACTTCTTTGCGCTGTCTTTGCGGTGAACCCAGATTGTGAGCAGACTTGCTCGTTAACTCAGGGGACTTCGTCATTACGTACTATATGAGTTAACAAACTATGAGATAAGTCGAATTATATATTAAATACATCATTACAGCTATGCTCACTTGTGTCCACCCTGTCTATAATCATAAGGTTCAGTAGATGATAAAACGAACTGGTATACATTTATTTCCTAGTATCTTAAAGGTCTGGTATGAAGTAGTTACATTTCAATGGACTAAGATCATTCTTAAAATTTCGATTATACCACTTATGTATTGCTTACGTTAGAATTGATTACTTAATACAGAATATAATAAAACTCTAATGGTCAAATATACTTCAATAATCATGGAGCCATAAGCTATGTTACTGTTACGCAATTTTTGTCTCCCTGGATATTTTCAACAAGCAAACCGCACGGCTTCGCGATTATCTTTTTTTTCATCAATTTTAATCCATTAATTCGATACCTGAAGGAAAAGAATCTGTTTAGTGAATAATATAGCTTATTTATAAAAATACTAAATAAGTACAGTACATATAGTATTATAGTTTCAAATAACTAAGCAGCACAATGTATGCGAAAGAAGTAAACATTGTTTTAATCTGTGTCTCTAGAGCCGACTTGTACAGTGTAAGCAGACAACCAACTTTTCCACAAAATCGATAGAGAAGTTTTCTCTAAGAGAGAACAGAGATAGAGACAGTCAGCCGTACATGCTTTGGTGGTGGGGAAATGTGTGATTGTCTATAAAGGGTTTAAATTCCACATGGTAATTTTTCTCAGACTGTATTTTTGTAACTTAAGAATTTTACAACGAACAGTAAAACCTACGAATAAAAGTTAAATCAGTATCAAGTACTAAATTTAAGATCGATTTGGCTTCATATGACAACTTTTAGTCTCTTTATCTCGTAAGCTAACGAGTATACCAAATATTTGCGTGCCTTAGGTAGGCTTTAAGTGTGGAGAGCTCATATTTTAAGTTAAATATTTTTATTTTATGTTTATAACCCTTGCGATACCCCTTTATTTCAACCTACACCAAAACTAGTGCGCCTGTTGATCGATTAGTTTCTTACCAGAAATTGCTGTATTAATTTCTCAAAAATATAAGTTGTGTTCTTGTAAGGAAAATTTCTTTCATGTACAGAACTGTTATTTTTTTACTATCTACGCTTATATATTATATAGTGGAGGTTTAATAAAATATAAGCAAAGGGCATTGTTACCTTATTATGCCCAGTAATTTGTTAATATCTACATGTAGCGCTTTACTATTGAAGATTCTTGGAACAATTTAAAATAACCTAAAATCAGCGCGCGGGCTTCGGCAGCACCGAATGTAAACGAAAGAAAGAAAAACATCCCTCGAGATTAGTACCTATCAGTAAAATATCAAATTCTAGAGGGGCTGCTGATCAGAAATATAAATTGAATTGTAATGGAAAGGCAATTATGTACCGTGCAAAAAACTTAAAATAATCATGTGATGCCGCGCGGCCTGCCGTAATCTGGATTCTCGAGAAAGATAAGATAAACAGCGACCAACAATACCGACCGCAATACCTGGAAATGCTTGTTGATTAATGGAATGTTAGTTCTGTCCCCCCACCCCCCCCCCCCCCCACCCCCCCCCCCCCCCACCCCCCCCCCCCCCCACCCCCCCCCCCCCCCACCCCCCCCCCCCCCCACCCCCCCCCCCCAAGAAAATAATGGAAAGAGAATGGGAGAATGAATGGATACTAATATTTTATTTAAGCACCCTACGGTGTTCGTCGCGGTTATCAAAGCAAATCATCGCTAAAGCAAAGAGTAAGGCTCAATTAAATGTGACCAATGGCTTTGCCATTATGGAGGATTTTTATAGCTTACTTTACAGTTGCAGCCGCTCTGTTTATGCGTCACGGACATCATCGCCTGTGGATATCTTCCGCACTTCCGTTACAGCCGACATTTAACAACGCGTTCTCTCATTTTGATAAGCATAACATTCATTAAGCGTCAATGCCTTCAAATTGAACCATAACCATTTTTGATCCTATCAAATGTCACTTACCCTACGTTGTTAAAATGTTACTAATGTGTGTAAGCATGCATAGACATATCTGTGTCTTCATACACGGCATTTTCCAAATTTAAAGACGGGAGACTTATTTTTTAATATAATATTTAATTTTTCATTATTAAACCAAACAGTTTCGTTCTAACTAATTTTTATAAAGACTGTAACTGTATATACTAAAATAAGACCTGTATAAGCCCATTAGATGTAAAACAACTGTAATAAATTACATAGTTAATACATCATTGTCCTGCCATCTCCCCAGCTAGAAATACCATAAACTTGAATTTTTTTGATGACTTAAATAAATCCACATATTTGCTCGCGTAAACTAGAAATTTCCTCTTTATGCACATGAATTCTAAATTTATGTACAAATTATACTTAACAGGTTTTTATATAACAAAGCATTTTACATATACCTTTCCCTCCTATCTTACAATTGCGCTTTAGTAAAATAAGGAAAATCACTAGCCATATGTGTAACTTTTTTATTGCACAGAGTTGTTGATAAAAAGTTAACTTTAGGTATTTTGTATTTTCATGTATTTGTTCATAATACATTGATTCTTTTATTAGACAGTGTCATAACCTAAATTAGCTCTAAGATTTACTTTGAGATGCCTGTAATCTGGAAACTACTAGCTAGCGTTACATAGTAGAGACATCTGGAGGATTGTTGGTATAGAGTTATTGGAGAAGTTTATAAACAAAGAGCACTCATTAGTTATCATATAGTTAGCATCTACGAGGTCGTATAATGATCTCAAGAGATTGGTATCACTAAGCTTACCTCTGCTAGTACAGTAATCAGTTTCATAGGTCAGGGGCCTCCTACGAGGATTTGTTTCCAGGTGTGGAGAATTTTATTTCGGAGTTTCAGGAAGCCAGATGATCGCAATGGCCAAAGACCTTTTTACAGGCCTGTAAACTGTAACTTTTAGGACTTTAAAGCTGCAAACTAAATAGTCCTCGGGTTTGAAGTCATCATAAGGTCAACAAGTATTAGAAGATAAAGGCATAATAAAATGATAAGATTAAGGCATAATAAGAAGATAAAGGTTCGGCCTTGGTGTTTGAGGTTCGAAACTGACTTCAAAGCTGACGGGAAAAATCAAGCTAGACATTTTCCTGCCATATACGAAGGCGAATGAATTGCGATGCTTAACTAATTAATATTCTAATTCTGTGAAAATAAGCGTTGCAGAAGTCGTTCTGAAAATAGTCGGTTTCAAAATAGTATTGTTCCCCATGTGCGTATTTAAGAAAACATTAGCTTTGATTTTAGACCAAATTCAGTAAAAAGATTCGCATCATTAAGTATCTTATCTTTATCTTGTTCAATTTTAATTTATTCAAGAACATATTTTCATTACGTTATCTGTATTTATTATTATTTTAAAAATGAAAAAAAATGTTTGTAAACTCAGATCAACAAAACCTTTTTAGCAAGTTAGCTACTAGATTCATGTTCAAGTAGAATTCCGTTGTTGTCCATAGACTTGAATTTCTGAAATCTGAGAGTTCTAAGCATCTGGTTCCTGAAAGCCTCTGAAGTCATTTGACCTACTGGCTATTTGGCTACTGAAGTCGAGCCAGTTTGTTTGCCCCAGTTGAATCTCTGTCTACCCTCTTGAAGTTTTCGGGTAAACACAGTAACGACTTGGTCTCTGGAACCCTCCAGCTTTTTGTGTTTATGGCCAAGTTTTCACTTGATGAGTGGAATATGGATTGTGCTTGGATCTAAAAAAGATTAGAATTTTACGTCCTATTGATTTTGGTGAGCGTCTCTTAAGGAAAGTAGTACTACTAGAACAAAATTCAAAAAAATATAATTTTGGGTCAACTATTAAAAATCTTGTGATGTAAACAATTGTTTTCTTTCCCCTAAAGTTTTTTTTAACTCCTCTTTTATAGTACACATACATACATGTCATTGCTGTTTAATGATTATATTAGATCACTACTTATATTGGTTTAAGTAACGTTGTACATAGGTCGAATAAAACCGAATAACAGTGTACGAACTTTCGTAAAAGATGTTCTTTTCGATTTTGTATTTGAGATACTCTATGAATTATACAATTTCCGAACAGTAATCATACTGCAAATAACAAATGTGACCATGAATTCGAAATAGTGCTTATACGTGTGCTGCTTATCTGAAGTCAAAAAAAGGCGTGAACTTAGTAACATTTATTGTAAAATGTTACATTTACTATATCCTATGCATTACTAATATGTCCTCTCTAATAAGATGGTCAGAAATACCATAATCAGTTTTCCGCCAATAGCTGATTAATCTTAATACAAAGTACATTTTCAAATCAATTTTTTTAGTTGTAGCTCAAAAAGAATTTTTTGTGGCAATAATAATTTAAGTTTTTTTAAAAGTTAATAAGAATGATTTAAATATTGCAATTTCAATATAATGATTTTTTGTTATTTACAGTTAGTGACAAGATATCGGTAGGCTAACATTACGTTTCGAGATCTGCAATATGATCTTCTTCCTCGCACAAACGAATAACTAGCCTTATACCATAACTACAGTCTAGGCTAAAATAAACACACCAGAGCATTGTGATACGCATAAGTCAGGAAATCGCAAACAATCGTCAATTACACTAAGCACACTACCTTTAAGACATGCAAGTTAATAAAATGAAACACAAATTATTTAAACCGAACTAGTGAATAGGTTACAAAGGTTTCCTCTAAACAAACTTACTTTTAGATCTACCGTATCGGCGATCGTCACGGCAGGAGGAAGATGGTACAGGAGTGGGATTCTTTTATTATTGGTTCATTCTTTACGAATTTTTCAAAACCATATTTGAGAAAACTTTAAGATTTCTTGCTTGTTAATTTTTAAGAATTGGCAACCAAAGCGGCCTGATCGGTTAGTCCGCTTATAATCCTGAAAAATTGTGTTCCATCATCATCCTTCCTTCGTCAAAAACAAACTTTAAATAAAGGCATGTTTTGTTATAATGTTATATTCAATTGTATACTTTATAAACTGGTATACAGTATATTGGAATAGTACAATTTCACTTTAAACTTAAAGGCATTCACGGATTTTAACTCTTGTAAAAGTTGCGCTGTAATTTAAATTCATAAACTCAACCAATTCACATTTAGACTAGAATTATTTTAAATTGAACCGTGAAAAATTTAGGAAGTTCTTTTTTGACAATATCATATACATGTTCACGTTTCGTTCCTAGTAGCTATACAGTTAAACAAAAGTAGAACCTCTATTCATTCTAAAACTAAGATGGGAATAATATTTAATAAATTCATAACTTCTTATCAGCTGTGTAGTCTTACATAACCAACCAAAGCGTACACTCCATGTAACATTCTACTACAAAGAACACTATATCTAGCGATATTACGTGCTCCCTTTTATTTAAGACTATGGATGACTATTTATTATCCGAACATTCTCATCCTGCCACACATTCAGCGGTTTATTCACAGAACACTTGAAGCGAATAATCATAATACTGCATGACCTAGTTGTGCTTCATAAATGTAATGCTGTTCGTATATCCCCTATTTTTTTTAATGAAGTACACTTTCTCTTGCCAGTTTCCCTTGATGGCACCCTGCCAGAGTTGTTGGTCAAATTTTCATTGTACTTAAAGCATTTGGCAAGTTGAGGAAATATTAAATTTGGCTCCGATGACGTTTAATACCGGCGTGTTTTCTGTCTTTAAATGAATATGTTTAATCGAAATTATGTAATGTTTTCGTAAAGACCGATCACACATATTGTATTAATGGCATTTTATTTTATCATTGCATGTTTTGATTTTATTGAAAAGTGAGTGCATCTAAGCTAAGATTTTATTTGTGTGAAGAGTAGATTTCATCGTTAACGTCATGGGTAGGAGAGCGACTTCAACACCGCACCAAGCACTCTTGCTATTTTAAGATTTTCAGTGAAAAGAGTAGATTTCATCGTTAACGTCATTGGGTAGAGAGAGGCGACTTTCACCGCAGAGAGCGACTTCAAACACCGCACCAAGCACTCTTGCTATTTTAGATTTCATTTGTGTGAAGAGTAGATTTCATCGTTAACGTCATTGGGTAGGAGAGCTGACTTCAAACCGCACCAAGCACTCTTGCTATTTTAGATTTCATTTGTGTGAAGAGTAGATTTCATCCGTTAACGTCATTGGGTAGGAGAGCGACTTCAAACCGCACCAAGCACTCTTGCTATTTTAGATTTCAATTTGTGTGAAGAGTTAGATTTTCATCGTTAACGTCATTGGGTAGGAGAGCGACTTCAAACCGCACCAAGCACTCTTGCTATTTTTAGATTTCATTTGTGTGAAGAGTAGATTTCATCGTTAACGTCATTGGGTAGGAGAGCGACTTCAAACCGCACCAAGCACTCTTGCTATTTTAGATTTCATTTGTGTGAAGAGTAGATTTCATCGTTAACGTCATTGGGTAGGAAGAGCTGACTTCAAACCGCACCAAGCACTCTTGCTATTTTAGATTTCATTTGTGTGAAGAGTTAGATTTCATCGTTAACGTCATTGGGTAGGAGAGCGACTTCAAACCGCACCAAGCACTCTTGCTATTTTAGATTTCATTTGTGTGAAGAGTAGGGGGGGGGGATTTCATCGTTAACGTCATTGGGTAGGAGAGCGACTTCAAACCGCACCAAGCACTCTTGCTATTTTTAGATTTAATTTGTGTGAAGAGTAGATTTCATCGTTAACGTCGATTGGTAGGAGAGCGACTTTCAAACCGCACCAAGCCACTCTATGCTATTTTAGATTTCATTTGTGTGAAGAGTAGATTTTCATCGTTAACGTCATTGGGTAGGAGAGCGACTTCAAACCGCACCAAGCACTCTTGCTATTTTTACGCGTTTGGAGCATTACTGATCCGTCTCAACATATATTAACAAACACCGGTAGCTGGTACAGTAAAAAAAAAACAAAAAAAGGAAACACGTTAATTTATCTGTTTTACAAATAAACCTGTAGGGAACAGATGGT
Source organism: Homalodisca vitripennis (assembly GCF_021130785.1). Classification (NCBI taxonomy): domain Eukaryota; kingdom Metazoa; phylum Arthropoda; class Insecta; order Hemiptera; family Cicadellidae; genus Homalodisca; species Homalodisca vitripennis. The sequence goes on from NC_060207.1 coordinate 9,100,306, forward strand.
TGTCTGCAAAGATATAGCAACAGCGCAGCGTCTCAATTATCATCAGACAATTTATTTTTGCGGGTTTGTTGTAGTAAATGTTACAAAAATTGTTTTACGTTTCTATTGGTTTCCGAAATGCCTTAAGTGATTATGTCGAGCATGCATCAAAATTAAAAACTGATAAATATGTGGAATTGAACGCGTTTTAAGTCATACTTAACGACATAACAAGTTGTATGCGGTATCGGCTTGAACAACTCTCCTTACACTCGTATTGAACGGTCATCCTCTTTCATACAGTGGGACAAGGTCAAACATTTTGGACCAACTATTACAAAAACTCTTAGTTGGGCCGATAATGTTACTGAGACTTGTGGCAGGGTGTCTGCTGGTATTCATAGTCTTTAGCAATTTGCTATTTATTTACCCTTGAATTTGAAAGTAATGCTAGTGAAGACCTGGTTTTCTGCCATTTTAATTACTGTAGCGAAGTTATAAATGACATGACGGTTGAGCTTTCGGATAGATTACAACGTGCTCAAAATTATTGTGTTCGCTTTATCTTCAACCTTGGACGATAGGACCATATAACACCCTTCATCAATCAGTTACATTTGTTTAAAATTGCATCTACTCCGTCAGTTCCACATTCTTAGGATGTTACATTCTATTTTGTATAACGATTATTCCCCTTCTTATCTGTCTGAACGTTTTTCTTTCATTTCTGAAACAAGAAATTGGAATACACGACGTGGAGCCCCTTTCTTGTCTATTCCCTGTTCATAGATCATCTATTTACTGTAGATAATTCACAGTCTCCGCTTGTCGACTCTGGAATAATCTCCCGGATCATATCAGAGGTATTCGTAGTCGGGAGCGGTTTTGGGGGGTACTTAAGGTCCGTCTGTTTCGGGCCTCTTCGGGTTGACGATATCGAGGCATAGGGTATGGGACGGTGGCTTTGTATGAATGGTGATGGGTGAATGTTTGTTAATTTATTTTTGAAAGTTCTATTTTATTTATTTATTTTTAGTTTCATAAAGAAAATTCTTTTAAATTTATTATTTTATATAAATATAGATTATCATTTTTGAATGTAAAATAGTAATGTAGAACTATATAGTACAGTACAGTTTATTAATTTATGGTTAGATGTAAGAGAGGACTTAATAGTCCTAACCTCGCCAATTGAGTATGCTTTTTCGTTTTATTCAATAAAGATATTTTTTATTTAATTTTTGTATGCCTCTTTTCGTTTCAGATGACGTGCCATGTTGCCTCGTGCAGTTATGCAATATTTCTTCAGTATTTCACCTTGTCTGATGCTGATCCAATTGGTTTTTTCCACTCCTTGTTCTGTGCAGTCACATGGTTGGTAACTTGCTCTAACCACTCTGAACCCTCAGGGTATATGGTTGAGTTGTGAAGTACAAACTTATTCTGTTTTTTTATTCATTAACAGGGTGAAATTAACGCTACATATTGTTTAAATTGTATTATTTGTATATTACTTAACCTTTTTAGAAAACCGACAAAAATATAGATTCCAATTCTCAAAACATGGTTTTAATTGTATTTCTTCAATAATAGAAAAACAACCGAAAATGCATTAAAAGTTAAAAATCATCCATTGCCAATAGTAAGCGTAAAAAAGAACGATAACAGTAAGTAAATAATTTCTGATATATTCCGTGATACTGACGGAATGAACGCAAGTTGAAAAACAAGTTGAGGATAAGTAAATGCACTTTCTTTATCGAAAACAATGAAGAAGATTAATGGTTGTCATATCTCTTCTGTATTGAACACAGCAGTTTCAACAAGCTCGGTCTGATGATGACGCAGTAGTTTCTTTCATTAATTTCACTAAAATGTATCTACATTTCCAATCTATATTCTAGGTTCTTTTATAATTTTATTCTAAATAGCACGAAACCCCTTTCGTTAGTGTAACTGGTTATTAAAGAACTTTGTCAAACAATGGCTAAACTAAGAAAGTTAAGATATTTGAGACGATAATTAATTACTAATGGGTGGAAGAAAATGGTTTAGCCTAAAGGTCTGTAAGTTTAAAGATACTAGGATAAAATTTTGGCTTTATTATAAATATACACCAACATACATTCAAACGATAATTTTTACAAGACTTTACAGCACTGCCCTGAAATCGGTACTGATATATGTTTATTTGAAAGGATTCCATATGTTTGGCTAGCAATGATTTGAAACGTTTGGAATCGCGATATAAAAGAAATTTTGTGGAACGTACATATGGTTTAAAAAAAATAAAAATAAAACCATAGCCTTCTATTAAAACGTTCCATTTGGACTCAAATTTTGTCAAACACAACAAAAATTATTAGCATGACTTACAACATACAAACATAAAACACTAACATACTCATATAAATTAGAAGCTAAGCAAGAAAAAAATATAAATGGCTGCAGACTATAAACATACTTATTCCCTAACTTTAATTATAGCTTGTAAAATCAATTTAAACATTTCTGAAATGTTCAGAAAATTTTAAGTTTTGTCCCCCTTTCATTAGACTAACATGTTTAACTATGTCCACATGAAAAAATGTCATATGGTTTTTCAGTTGCTTACAGATTTGGTTATTCTAAGATTTTTCTCTTTGCCGTCATGGCTACCCACGAGAACTAACGTAAGAATGTTCGCTAGCTTTCAGCTAAATCCCATGGGGTGACATGCAACCATCATCGATTTAGATGTTGCTTATGTAAAAGTGAATATTCATGGAAAATTTTAAGTAATTCGTACTTGATGTATCCTTGTCCTTTAATGATACTTGTCCAGTCTCTCGAGGGATCAAGTTCATCTAGTAGGTTCAGTTTAAAAGGAAGGTTAAATTTTTTTAGATGGATTTTAATACTTTTCTCATAAACTGTATGAAACTAAGTAAACCACATAACATAATGGTAGAATCTATTGGTGTACAATGCATATAGTGTACTACACGCCTATCTAGTATGATGTACATATAGAGCTAATATAGGTGTACAGTGCCACCGACACTAAGAGCCTCAGACGATTTCTGTAGCTATGCTATATTCATCAATTAGTGTGTGCATAGTATTTATACTTAGTGTAGCTACATTCGTGTATGGATTGATTAGGAATTCTGGTTTTTTTTAACACTGAAACGGTTTGTATTTTTTTTTCACCGTAATAAATCGCCTGGTCTGAATGCCCGTTTTTATAATAAAATGTGAAAAATAAAAACTTTTACCATTACTTAATGTTCAAACAACGTAAATGGATATCGATGGGAAATAGATCATTTGATGGAATATATGAAGGAGACTTGGTGGGATGCTCATAACACTATTCACTTACTCGATTAAGATATATGATTACAAATCGTAAACTTAAATAAGCTTCTTACCCAGTCATTAAAACTCAGAAGGCATGAATTAGTCGAGAACCCCGTGAATGGTCTAGAATGACCAAAAATGGCGAATACTCCACGATTTGGAACAACTGTAAAGTTATTAGCCTCAGTCCGTACTTGTGGGAAAGAACTAAGTCTTGTTCTGGCCGCAATGAATTGTTATCTTTTTAGACCAGGCACTAAACTAACAGCTGTCGAATTGCTTTATACGGCAGGAAGTCCTTAATAAAAATTACAATTCGTGTTGCCTCAGAGCTATACCCATTGTTGTTTTGTAGATAGAAGCGACTAATACTTAATGTGATTTTTTATAGTTACATTCACATCCGAACTACGGTCTCTCTGATAGCTGTGTTACTTATCCTGAATTACGTTCCTACCATATAGTTAAGTTGGCTTGTAAAACTACTGACTGTCTCTATAGTTAAGTGACCTGAACTGGTTACGGACTGATATTTATGAAATACGGTAATGTCTAATAGTTACATGACTTTAGAACTTCGGCCTCATTCTCATAGTTTAATAACCTTTAGATCTCGCTGTTCCGTCACATTGCTGCGAAACTAACGCTTAGTTACCTCGTTACCCTCGTGACATTTAGAAGTTATTTCTCGGGACAACGGGATCTTGTTAGATTACCCAAGGTTAATAAATACATTTTCAGACATTGCTTCCAGTATGTACCGGTTTGCCTGGACCCAAGTGCGTTTTAATAATAGTAGCCATCAGCATCTTAAAATTATTCAGGATCTTGGGCGAAGTTTTGTTAGAAGCTTAAGATCTGGCTACTTGAGGAAAACATGAAAGCATGGAATTTCTTTAGGAAGTGTTTGGTAATAGTGCAAAATATCTAATTAGATCAGTTTTGATAATCTTTTTGTAATCTTTGTAATTATAGTCTTACGTTATTATTTAATGCATTGTCCTAATATTACTGCTGTTTTATTTTACTTATCTGTATTTGAAATTGTATTTTTATGTTGCCAATGGCGCTGTGTAGCGGGTACAAAACGGTTATGCAAGATCCACCCCCCCCCCCCCCCACCCCCCCCCCCCCCCACCCCCCCCCCCCCCCACCCCCCCCCCCCCCCACCCCCCCCCCCCCCCACCCCCCCCCCCCCCCAACTGTTTCATAATCAAATTAATGAGGTTTGATGCAGAAAGCCAATAACAGTGACGCAATGTAAAAGTTCGTATAAGGTAGACAATTATACTATTTTTTCACACCGGGTAGGTGATTAAAAAGAAGAACATTTAATAATGGGGCGTAAGCTTTTGGAGGGAAGATATTTTGGCAGGTTCAAAAATTTACAAACACTTCGGCGGTTTCTTACGTATGTTCTAAATAAGTTATCTGCAATCTTACGATACCAAATATCTTCACAATTTTATCGAAAACAGAATTTTTTTTATTTTGTTAATTTACTGAATTTGGAATAAGTACGTGTCAACGTTTTATTTTCGCTATAAAAGTATGTTTATACCGTTATGCCTGTTTAATATACAGTACCAATGTTTTATCTATGTTTCATTTATACTTCTACTATTTTAACTCACGACGTATTTTATTTTAACCATTACCCCTTTAGAGCCCTATAGTGAAACGATCTTGATTTTTTTTAATAAGAACAATATAAAAACTTCTCGCACTTTTAGATTTTTGTTGTTTTTTTTGCAGCGCTATGGGTGGTCTTTCTGTTACAACAAATGATTCAAAGGATTCAAAAAGTTTTCTCTATTGTATAGTGTCTACTTTGTAAATATTAAAAATACAGGTATGAAGAACAAAGATTTGAGATATTTTCTTTATAACCTACAAAAATATTGAAAAATCTATAAAGTAATGTGTGCAAAACTGTATTTTTTTAAATGACAGATCTGCCCTAATTCTAATCTGAATGTATGGACGGATAAAGTTTTACGTTGTTCTAACGGAGCAACGATCAAGATGGTCAATTCAATTCAGCCAATGCATAGCTAATTTTAATGTTTAATGTTGTTGCCAACGATTACTAATTGTTGAAAGGTCAAGTTCACCTCACAAGAAATGATCAATTGTTGTTACTAAATGGTAACATAGATAGCTTGTTTTAATGTACGAGATTATAGAAATGTATTATAACGTTGCCATCAAAGGGAAGATATCAACTGTGAAACTGTCGGTATCGGGTTTCGATCACGCTAGCGACTCGCCATGGCAGTCAGGCGATCGTCTGGGACCGTTCATTATGCCCACTTCATCAATGCTGCAACGCCGACTGAACAGAGCGAATGCATTAGTACATAACACATCAGGCGATATCGCCATTTATGTGGCAGAGCGATTTGTCGTTAGTGAAAGGTTTAGGGCTAGGGGACGAGTTGCTTTAGGTTACAAATCAATAAATTCAGTGTGTTTTTATTAAGATGACTAGAACTAATAACGTGTAAACGACGAAAATAATCAGGCAGGGTTATTAATCTGCTATTTAGACATTCTTTGTTTGAAGTTTGTTTTTGACAATGGAAGGATTGTGAAGAAAACAACATTTTTTCCAGACATTTACCATTGTTCAGCGACACTAAAAATCAGTAACACTACGTTTCAGTTTTGATAATTTAGAGTTAGTGAAGTTGACAAACAACATCGTGGTTGTAATTTCTGACTTACGCGTGTCACAACGTTCTGGTATGATTTTTTATTTTAACGTAGTTCGTAATTATGTGTTAGGTTAGTTACTCACCTGAAGAAGAGATCAGATTGAAGAACTCGAAAAGTAGTGTTACTGATTTTTTTTGTATCACTGAACGATGGAAAATGTCCAGAGAAATACCATTTAGACAATTATATGGCAATATCTAATTGACGCAAAATTTTAGATATTCTGTCTATCTAAAACCGGTTTTTTTTTTAATGCTCAATTTTAATTTGCTACTGAAAATGGCCCAAAACTACTAAATGGAGGATTAAGAATAAAAGTTTTTTGTATTAGTAAAATAAACATACGTCTTCTTTATTGAAACCGCAATACAGCATGATTTTAAAAATTTGGAACGCCTTTATAATACACACTAATTTATTTTGCACTTTTAATTTTTACAAGGAGAAAAATAGCGGTGTCAAGCATACTAATATTACGTACAGTATATTAAAAAAACCTATTCATCAAATTGTGTTTAATTTTTTAGAGATAACAATAAAAGCACTAATTTTTTGGAAGGAGGTTTTTTTATAATTTGAAATTTAATTTCTTTGTTACGTGGAACTTTTAGGCTAGGTTTCTATTTATATTTTATTGATTTAATTTACATAGAGGTGGTTTATTAAAACGTAACATACAGTATTTTTATTTTTACCTTTAGTGGTTGGGTGTTATCATTTAATTTCTGAATTTTCTCAATATTTCATATTAGTAAAATTAAAACTTAAAACGTCATGTACCTTTTTTTATTTTTTTATTATAAAAATATATTAAGCGAGATATATAGAATATCCACTATTTATCTAACAGTGGTATTTCCTAAATATTAATCACATTGTTAGCTTATAATTTTTTTCAAAATCCAGTCTTTACGTTGTTAGTTTAAAATTCCTTGTCATTTACTTTAATAAACTAAAAAACCTAAATGTGTATTTAAATATTACGTACTAACTGTTACATAATATCTAATTTAAAATGTTCTAATATTTTATACAGTTTATCACGGTAAAATTCCTTTAAGAGAATAAAAATAAATATAAAGGGCATAAGAAGAAGAAGTCTAAAAAATGCAAACTTTAACTTTATGTTTGTCTTAAAACATTATTGTTGGTTTTTCTATCTTATACAAGTTATATCAAATACTTATATTCATTCAAACCAGTTTTGTAACAATTTAAACACAGTTATTCCACATAAAACGTTGTTTGAAGCAAAGATACATTGTGTTGGACAATAACGCTTCAAAAATAAGAGGTGCTAAACACAAAAGTAACGTTATAGTGTACGAAGCAAGCGGGTTAGGAAAAATCACAATGTTACGAATCGACCGAGCTGCAGCACCTGCAATATTAAACACATTTATAATCAAGCGGGTCACAGCACTTGTGGATACAGAGCAGATAGCACAGGGCCCTGGTCGCTGGTCGCTGGTCGCCACGGACCTCAGTTTATTTTCAGATATATTATTTATGGAGATCACCACGCCATTATGCTTGCTCTAAATTAAATCTCTTCAACAACAACAAAACCATTTTGAAATAAGGCTATTGTTCTGAATCTTTATCTTTTAATACAATACGTATATAATATACATATATATATATATATATATATATATATATATATATATATATATATAAACGCACCACAATACATTACTTAGGTATTTACTTTTAATAAACATAACAACTAACTCTTACTAGTTTGATGAGTGTACAGTACTGCAGATGAGACAGAAAAGAATTCTAAGTGAAAACTGGTTTATTTTACGATTGTTTGCGTTTACATTCACACACGATATAAATAGTTCTCCATGGTGGTAAGGTGTGTTGCATTACTAGGTAATATATATATATATATATATATATATATATATATATATATATATATATATATTATATATATAAATAGTTAGGAAGGACCACAATATTCGCTTCTAACTTACAGTGAAATTTACTGTAAAACGCAAATCTTTAGGTTTTATTAACTTTAGCATAGTAATATAATATTTCATAAAATAATACAACTTTCCCTAATAGAATTATTGTTTCATTTTTTAAAGTGCCTTTACACTGTGTTTGTATATCCTATGTGGTATTAAATATATGTAGCAACATATTCAATTTACTAAATATGTAATAAGATCATAGAAAACGAGTAAAAATACAATAAATTATAAAATAGCAAAGCAAAATATTTCAGTGTGTTGTTTTAAAACGATAATTTATCTACTTTGATATATTATATTTATAATTAATGATATTATGTGATAGTACTACCAGTCGATAATTCAAAGAATCCTTTTTTTAGATTATGTTTTTTGTATACTCAAAGTAGGTATGCGATTTCAGCTGTGGTGGTAAGGACAATAAAACATTTAAAGGCCCTAGACGCCGCCCCCCCCCCCACTACGGAGTATACAAACCAGGCAAAATTGAGAAAGTTATCGATTCAGCGTCAAGTTTGTATTGTGTTGAAAGCGACACCGAGTTTAAAACTATGGATCAAAGTAAAAATTCTATTTATAAAACTATATTTAGAAAGACACGCACTTCGAGTGCTTGGATCAATGTCCCTATCCAAAATAAAAATCAAATAGAACATGTCAGAATCAAACAATGTTTTACTATTGGGACACGTCAGTTACATACGGCGTGTCACTCCATCTGGGTACCACATCCACAGTTAATTCAGTGTTCTATAATATTACAATCAAACAATGTTTTACTATTGGGACACGTCAGTTACATACGGCGTGTCACTCCATCTGGGTACCACATCCACAGTTAATTCAGTGTTCTATAATATTACAATCAAACAATGTTTTACTATTGGGACACGTCAGTTACATACGGCGTGTCACTCCATCTGGGTACCACATCCACAGTTAATTCAGTGTTCTATAATATTACAATCAAACAATGTTTTACTATTGGGACACGTCAGTTACATACGGCGTGTCACTCCCATCTGGGGTACCACATCCACAGTTAATTCAGTGTTCTATAATATTACAATCAAACAATGTTTTACTATTGGGACACGTCAGTAACATACGGCGTGTCACTCCATCTGGGTACCACATCCACAGTTAATTCAGTGTTCTATAATATTACAATCAAACAATGTTTTACTATTGGGACACGTCAGTAACATACGGCGTGTCACTCCATCTGGGTACCACATCCACAGTTAATTCAGTGTTCTATAATATTACAATCAAACAATGTTTTACTATTGGGACACGTCAGTTACATACGGCGTGTCACTCCATCTGGGTACCACATCCACAGTTAATTCAGTGTTCTATAATATTACAATCAAACAACGTTTTACTATTGGGACACGTCAGTTACATACGGCGTGTCACTCCATCTGGGTACCACATCCACAGTTAATTCAGTGTTCTATAATATTACAATCAAACAATGTTTTACTATTGGGACACGTCAGTTACATACGGCGTGTCACTCCATCTGGGTACCACATCCACAGTTAATTCAGTGTTCTATAATATTACAATCAAACAATGTTTTACTATTGGGACACGTCAGTTACATACGGAAGTTGCGTGTCACTCCATCTGGGTACCACATCCACAGTTAATTCAGTGTTCTATAATATTACAATCAAACAATGTTTTACTATTGGGACACGTCAGTTACATACGGCGTGTCACTCCATCTGGGTACCACATCCACAGTTAATTCAGTGTTCTATAATATTACAATCAAACAATGTTTTACTATTGGGACACGTCAGTTACATACGGCGTGTCACTCCATCTGGGTACCACATCCACAGTTAATTCAGTGTTCTATAATATTACAATCAAACAATGTTTTACTATTGGGACACGTCAGTTACATACGGCGTGTCACTCCATCTGGGTACCACATCCACAGTTAATTCAGTGTTCTATAATATTACAATCAAACAACGTTTTACTATTGGGACACGTCAGTTACATACGGCGTGTCACTCCATCTGGGTACCACATCCACAGTTAATTCAGTGTTCTATAATATTACAATCAAACAATGTTTTACTATTGGGACACGTCAGTTACATACGGCGTGTCACTCCATCTGGGTACCACATCCACAGTTAATTCAGTGTTTCTATAATATTACAATCAAACAATGTTTTACTATTGGGACACGTCAGTTACATACGGCGTGTCACTCCATCTGGGTACCACATCCACAGTTAATTCAGTGTTCTATAATATTACAATCAAACAATGTTTTACTATTGGGACACGTCAGTTACATACGGCGTGTCACTCCATCTGGGTACCACATCCACAGTTAATTCAGTGTTCTATAATATTACAATCAAACAATGTTTTACTATTGGGACACGTCAGTTACATACGGCGTGTCACTCCATCTGGGTACCACATCCACAGTTAATTCAGTGTTCTATAATATTACAATCAAACAATGTTTTACTATTGGGACACGTCAGTTACATACGGCGTGTCACTCCATCTGGGTACCACATCCACAGTTAATTCAGTGTTCTATAATATTACAATCAAACAATGTTTTACTATTGGGACACGTCAGTTACATACGGCGTGTCACTTCATCTGGGTACCACATCCACAGTTAATTCAGTGTTCTATAATATTACAATCAAACAATGTTTTACTATTGGGACACGTCAGTTACATACGGCGTGTCACTCCATCTGGGTACCACATCCACAGTTAATTCAGTGTTCTATAATATTACAATCAAAACAATGTTTTACTATTGGGACACGTCAGTTACATACGGCGTGTCACTTCATCTGGGTACCACATCCACAGTTAATTCAGTGTTCTATAATATTACAATCAAACAATGTTTTACTATTGGGACACGTCAGTTACATACGGCGTGTCACTTCATCTGGGTACCACATCCACAGTTAATTCAGTGTTCTATAATATTACAATCAAACAATGTTTTACTATTGGGACACGTCAGTTACATACGGCGTGTCACTCCATCTGGGTACCACATCCACAGTTAATTCAGTGTTCTATAATATTACAATCAAACAATGTTTTACTATTGGGACACGTCAGTTACATACGGCGTGTCACTCCATCTGGGTACCACATCCACAGTTAATTCAGTGTTCTATAATATTACAATCAAACAATGTTTTACTATTGGGACACGTCAGTTACATACGGCGTGTCACTTCATCTGGGTACCACATCCACAGTTAATTCAGTGTTCTATAATATTACAATCAAACAATGTTTTACTATTGGGACACGTCAGTTACATACGGCGTGTCACTCCATCTGGGTACCACATCCACAGTTAATTCAGTGTTCTATAATATTACAATCAAACAATGTTTTACTATTGGGACACGTCAGTTACATACGGCGTGTCACTCCATCTGGGTACCACATCCACAGTTAATTCAGTGTTCTATAATATTACAATCAAACAATGTTTTAGTATTGGGACACGTCAGTTACATACGGCGTGTCACTTCATCTGGGTACCACATCCACAGTCAATTGAATTCAAAGATTTTTTTTTATATGTTGCGAGTTGGAGAATCTTTAAATATACAGTTTAATAAAAAAATATACCGATTTTGAATATTAAATTCGAGAAATTGTTTTTTAATTCATACACCAGACTTCTGTAATGAATTAAATAAGATTTTCTGAAGCAATAAGTTGTTCAAAGTGTAAGTACAACCTCATTCGTCCGGATTAATTGGGACCGGAAGTGATCCGGATTAACGAAACCGGGAAAACGTAAACAAAACACGATTCAACTTCCGGGAAGTACTACTACGCATATGTTTCAAAGCCACATTTTCCGCTGGCGTCGGCAATCGTGCCGATGCTATTTTTGGTCTGAAGACAATCATTCATCCTCATAAAATCCTTCAATCTCTCGAGGACTGTTTGTTTCTTATAGAACAAGAAACTGAGAAAGAACACCAATTCCTAAAAGGGCCTTTGCACTTCTTCTTGAGTGACAGAATATTTTAATGGATAAGTTGGAGGTAGCAGCCTCTTACAGTCGAGATCCATGAGGAAATATTTTGGGAAGTAATCTCAGTCATACCTCTTTAGAAGAAGGGGAAGCCAACTCTGTACCGACCTCTCCAATCAAAGCAAGCAGGGAGTAGCACACCTTTATGGCTAGGCTAGCTACAGCCCTTATCACCTTAGGGAGCCCTAACAACTCCAACAGCCAACACCCGCACTAGACTAGAACTAGAACGGGTCTGAGATAGCAGGTTCAAATCCTGTCTGTGACCGTTGCTCTTTTTATCAGTACTATCAACTCGTACTGTATCGACTCTCCCCTTTATTCTATTTGATAAGATCCTCGCACAGGCTAGTGGCCCATGATGACGGACAGAATAAGGCTTAAAAGGGGATCGGCCTCTCTTTTTTTTTAAATTTATACTTCTTTCTTTCTGTAAAACTAATCCGGATAATCCGGATAAACAAGGTTGTACTTTTTATAGTACCAAACTTAAAAATAGTAAATGCAGATCTGCTTTACAAACACATCTAAAATTTATTATTTTATTAATCCTTATTTAAGTGATTAAATAAAACACCAATTTAAAATTTATTTCATGCAAAAAGTGGTAATTTAGTTTGATCTTTCTCTAAGAACCAACAGACACATGCACAGTTTGCTTTTTTTTCTTTAGTTCTTCAGAAAAGTAAGTATCGTCTTTTAATAGAGATGTATTCTGTGAAGGGTGATTATTACTACGAAACAAAACTGCATATAAATAAAAATACTTATAAATAGCGATTATAAGCAAATTACATGGTAAGGGTTTCTTTGAAATTATAAAATACAGGGTGAGGCAGAAAGGATGAACGGTTTTCAAAAAAGCAATATGTCGTTACCTGTGCATAAAAAAACATTTATTTACAGAATAATATTCACATGATCTTACCATTTTAGACAATTAATGTTTGAAAACAACATCTGACAGGTGACGGCCGTTTTCAGCGATGCACTTTACAAGCCGCTCTCGGAAGTTGGCTTCTACTCTTTTTAACATTGCCCTGCCAATTTGTTCGACTTCCACACGAATTGCTTCCTTTAGTTCTTGAAGTGTACGTGGTTTATGCTGGTAAACACGTGACTTGAGGAAACCCCACAAGAAGTAGTCGCACATGGACAGGTCTGGGGAACAAGGAGGCCAATCAATGTCACCAAAACCGAGAAATGATGCGACCACGAAAAACAGCCCGAATTGCTTCCATTGAATTTCTTGCTGTGTGAGCTGTCGCCCTGTCCTGCTGAAAACCATACTTGCCGGATAGGAATACGTTTTCTTCTTAGTTCAAGTATGAAGAATTCAGTGAACATCTGTCTATAATTTTCCGAGGTTACAGTTACAGTGGTCCTGTTGTTGTCTTCAAAAAAGTATGGACCAATAACTACTGTACTGCACACAGCACACCAAACTGTCACCTTGGGACAGTGTCATGATCTCTCATGCATTAATTTTGGATTTTCATCTGACCAATAACGACAGTTCTGTTGATTAACGGTACCATTGAAATGAAAATGTGCTTCATCTGTCGTAAACAAAATGATGTTTTCATTTTGGTCAAGTATGGTCTTCATTTCTCGAGCAAAATTTAGCCGCTTTACATAATCGCCAGGATTCAATTGTTGAACCATGGCAATTTTGTAGGGATGAAATCCTAGATCGTTATGTAAATACGCCTTACTGACCGATTACTGACGTTCAGTTCAGAAGAATGTCTCCTAGCAGATCGACCAGGACTACGGAGTATGGCTTGCCGAAATCTTTCCACATTTTCTGGAGTGCGTTCATGGCGATGAGCCCCTGGCGGTCGTTTTTATTCATCACTGTTCCTACTAAATGAAATGATTGAACCCAACGTAAAATGGTGTTACGAGTGGGGTACCAGTGTACCAGTGTTATTTCTCGCAAGATTGAAATGACGATGAAACTCGCGCTGAACTGCAACAATACTCTCATTATTACGAAAATAACTGTCGTAAGTAAACACACGGTGTTGCACACTCCACGACTCCATGATGACGACTAAACAATGACTAGACAAAATGGTATGTTCTACCGAACACATGGCCACTTCAGTCGCCCCACTCCCACTACCCAGATCAGAATACTATCTGTTCTAAAAACATCCATCCTTTCTGCCTCACCCTGTATTTAAAACATGTTTTATAGTTTTTCCTATGCTTCGTTATTTTATTATTTTAATACAAATTAGTGTCCCTTATAGTTTTTTTATAGGCCACACGGAATGAAGTCGTTTATCACCATATAAAAAATGTTTATTTGAGTGAAATATAACTGTGGGAGATTTTGGAGACAGACATGTTTAGTTAATACTCTGGGAATGTCTAGAGATATCTGTCTCTAGGTACATTCCTAATGCTGAGGCTGGAGATATAACATTATCAGATTTGGGCAGTCTTGTATCTCAACTATCCGTTGCCCCCTAGTTATAAACAAGTTGATGCTCTGGGAATGTCTAGAGACATATGCTCCTAATGCTGGAGCCTGGAGTTACAGCATTATCAGATTAGAGCAGTCTTGTATCTCAACTACCCGTTGCCCCTAGTTATAAACAAGGTGATGCTCTGGGAATGTCTAGAGACATATGTTCCTAATGCCGGAGCCTGGAGTTACAGCAATATCAGATTAGAGCAGTCTGGGAACCCAACTATCAGTTGCCCTGAGTTAGATACAAAGTTGATGCTTCGAGAGTTCAGTAGAAAATATTAACACGCTCATGTACATTAGTAACGGTTGTGATTACTGAGCATTCATAATCAGGAATTATTGGTCATTCATATACAGTATTTGACGTGGAACTGGAACATATACATTTTAATAAAGGTATAAGTGTTACTGTGAGTACGGAGGAATTTTATAGAATTAATTTTAGCATTGGCGATTATAATTTGAATTACATAGAATTACGTAAATTTAGAGAAATATATTAACTCTGTTTATTCATTATTTTTATGTTTCTGAATAAGTATATCACATTATGTTGTCAGGCAATACGTTTAAGTTCACATTATGTTGTCAGGCAATACGTTTAAGTCCTTTTGAGTTTTTTAACTTGCGTTATATACAGAATTATTAATTAACCGATGGAACTTTTTTACATATTTTTACAGTATTTACTGTACCCATTGTTTTTGACGTGACAACGTCTTAAATTAGGTTGCGGCTCGGAGTCACTCATGAAAAAGTGTAACGCCCGGTAACGTTACGATGCCCGTCCAGTGGGTCCGCCGCACGGGATCCGCACGGGATAAAGCAGATAACTGTGGGTCCGCCGCACGGGATAAAGCAGATAACTATGTTTATTCGTGAAAATGTGGAGTGCTTAGATTCGTCATTTACAACAACTACAACAATAAAGGTAAATAATTGTACATTGATATTTCATTATCGTAAACTATGATTGATTGATTAATTGTTAGATTGACACAAAAGTTGAGAAACTGAGTTTATAGGTTATGTCATACTATTGACAAATGTACAACAATAAAGGTAAATAATTGTACACTGATATTTCATTATCGTAAACTATGATTGATTGATTAATTGTTAGATTGACACAAAAGTTGAGAAACTGAGTTTATAGGTTATGTCATACTATTGACAAATGTTGATAGTGTTAAGTAAATTATTAGTTTAAATCACTCTGCAATCAATCGTAATTCAGTCGATTGAGAAGAAACAGCGCGTATTGCTAGTCAAACATTTAAAATAACACATTATAACCTCTAAACTGTCATAACAGTGCGACCAAACAAACGAACTAAACCGACCAATCACCACGCGCGGAGTTAGAATTTAACTGTGTTTAGCAAGAATTTCAAATTCCAATTTTAGTAAATGTTTTATTCAACTTTACCATTTACAATAACAAATTTTAATTAATTTCAAATTATGTACAATGTTTTAGTAAACAAAATATATTTCTATAGTTAAAATTTGTGCAATTCTTATTTTCATTCAATTCCTTGTTCCTATTGTGCAATTTAATAATATTCATATCAATAAATATTCTACCGAGAAAAAGACGTTGTCACGTAAAATCTTCGCCCGTAAAACCGACTTTACAGGCAACCATAATTTTTTTTTATCAATTTTTGATTTAACTATTTAACTCAAAGACCGTTGAGGTACTAATTGCATTTAGGTAATACCTTAAGATATTCACATAAGTATTTCCCATAGTATAACCTAAATAGTAACAAAACATTTTTTAAATATTTTAGCACCACTAATTATTAAAAGTTACAATAATTATTAAGGTTTATTTTACTTAACGTTTTGTTTTAAAGATGGCGTGCATATATAGTTGATAAACATCATATTTGTGATGACTCCGAACTTATTCATGTCTTTTGCTCTGGTAAAATTTGTATATTTTAACTTAGATTGTAGTTATTTACTGGGTTAGTCATGTAGTTAAGGAAGAGATCAGATTGCACGTCTCGGAAATTAGTGTTACCGATTTATTGTACGCTGATCGATGCAAATTTCCTGAAAATCATGTTATCTTTACAATCCTTCCGTCGCCAAAACAAACACTAGTGAAAGAAAACATTACCTTGTGGTAGTGTACATGGTTTAGGTTCAAACATACAGAATAATAATCTCCAATGTATCATGTTTGTGTCTAAGGTTATTTTTTAAACACATTTTTTTCAAAGGTTTTCACAAAGTAGTTAGTGAGATACAGAATAACCTCCTTAAAACAATGCATCGCGCATAACTCTCGTTTTATTTAGAGATTCATTTTAGGTGCATTATACAGGGAGAGTGTATTGTAAATTAATAAATTTTATTTGATTGATAGAGTGATTTATTTTAACGACACACAAATTCTATTGATTGAAGTGCTATGATTGCGGGACAATATGCCATCAATCATTAATATGACATGAAAAGGAAGGACAGTGAGTTGATAAACTCGGGCCTTTCCTAGTCAATCAATTAACCGTTGGAATGGAAACCATTAATTTCGTTTGTAGTTAGTTATTGTATTAAAACCAGGAGCGTTATAAAACAAGATCATCCATGTTATTTATATGTTGTGTTGTTAAGTTAGAAAGAAATGCCGTTATATTACTTTGTACTGACTGAACTTATGGCTGTAGTTCGAGCTAGGAGATTAGCAGTGTATAGGCAATAGTGTTAGGAATAGTCATGAAGTAATAGGTGTATTTGTTTCAAGGTAATCAAAAATGTTTCATCGTTGAGTAATATAAACAAACAATTGAAGCCGGAAAAATAGAAGCAAACAACGAGTTATAAAAAGCATTTATTATTTACCAATCTAATAATACGTTGTTTCTAAACATAGTTGGACAAATCTTTTGGTTCTACAGACTGTACATGGAAGTAAAATTACTACAAGTACATACATTTTTTATATAACTCTTTTCTATATCTTTTACTCATTACAAAATAAGCAAAGTTATGCCGCAGGTTACCGAATAAAAACGTTCAAATTCAAATTATAGAGAGTATACTATACAATAAATTAATAAGTCTACCCATCCACATTCATCACATTGATTCTGATATGCAAGCAAATTAATTATAAAACTTGTCACGAAATTAAACAGAAAATATTTTGTATATAGTTTTAAATAATTCAGGTTTACAAAATTATTAAATAACAATATTACGCTATTTTTTTGCCAGTTTCAGTTTATTAAAGTTAGAAGACATAGTACTATAATAACGTAATCTAAAATAATTTATAAACCTTCCTGCCAAGTTCTCGTTTAATCTTAGTGACCTCAATGTTTTTGTTCTGCAGTATTGTAGATTGTTGAAACCACTTTCGTAACAGACGTTTTTTGAAGATATTGGCTGGCTTCTTGATATTGAACATATTTCACTCGGTAGTAGTTTTTGTTTAAAATAATGCATCCACAGAAATCCAAAGTTTAATTTTTCCATATCTAGATATGTGGTAATTCCTACTCAAATGAAGTAGGAACGTTTACAGATTTCCTCATTTTGAAGTTTGTTTTGACAATGAAAGGATTTGTAAGGAAACATGAGTTTTGCGGATATTTGCCATCGTACAGTGATACAATGCAATCAGTAACACTACGTTTTGAGATCTACAATCTGATCTCTTCCTCAGGTGAATGACTAAAATAATATAACTACAATCTAGGTTAATGTAAACAAAGCATACCAGAGCGTTGTGACACGCATAAGTCAAGAAACTCGACTGCCATTGTATATTATGATATTATGATACTGTGTTTGAAAAGTATGGGTACGGCTTAATATTTAAAAAAACATAGGAGATAACATCTATAAACTTTGCACAGTGTCATATGGCTATGTAAACTATTTTTCCTTGCTATTACCATGACATGCCAACCATGGGGGGACGGCCCACAGAGGAAAACATGGAAATCTTAAATTGAAGTGTGGTTCGAGTGATACCTCATTTGAAAGAGCTCACTTAGTAGAGTTGAATGCCGCAAACCGCATCTCAAAAGGTTTATCCAATCAGAAATGGCGGGTTGTTTTAGGTACACATTGTGAAGTACATTATGCGCTGCCATTTCTGACTGGATCGTCGTATTCTGATGCGGTTGGCGGCGTTTCACTCTACTAACCAATGTGTTTTCACTGACTTTTTTTAATTAGCAAATTATGTCATAAATTTATAACACAATAAATAAAACTAAAAAACATCGGTATTTATTGTGGTTCTCGCTTTTTTTCCAATATTGTATTGCTGCCTTGTACTTATGGGAAATAAATTAATTTATTCATATACCAAGCACGCTAACATGCACTTCAAATATTCACGTGATAAAGAGATCAGATTGCAGATCTCGAAACGTAGTGTTACCGATTGTATTGTATCACTGAACGATGTCAAATATCTGGTTTCTTACCGACGTATTGTTCATCTTTGTATTCGGTTGCTAAATTGCTAAACATTTAACATATTATTACCATTTAATAGCATTTAAAAGAAAAGAGATACCGATTCCCCTTGCAGTCACATTAGCGTCGGCTGTACTTGCCCAGCAGAAGTGAGACGCCGAAGGGACGGGAATACTCTATCTGTAGCTTTTAGTCTTCTGGTTCAGTACAATGTAACAAGTACAAGCCTATCTAATGTAGCTAGAGCTTGTTATCTTTATTGCATGTGCAGAATACCTATCCCTAGGCATGATTATACTTTTTCTCGAAACTAAGTTCTGCAATGTGCGAAACATTCCATTTAATTATACTTAAGATTGACCCCTGAAAATCTGCTTAAAGAACTATTTCTTATAGGGGTGACTATTCTTACGTTTCACCCATTTGCATTTCAATATAAATGCCACTAGATCTGCAAATTTAAATGTTAAAAGTTTCTCAATAAGTCGCCATTATTTTGAGGAAAGAGTAGGCTATTCTGTGTATAACAAAAAAGTATTTGCCTGCATGACTCTATTGGTATACATAGAAAGCTAGAAATCTTGGTTTTACGAGGTTTTAATCAAATCTATAGTTTGACAGAGTTAGATCCTAATGTGAATTCTAATCGTATATTTTTTTGTAAACAGTTAGTAGTTATAGTTGAACCATCTCGTTTCAGTAGGTCAGGTATTCTTTAGAGCAGTGTTATAGATATCTAATACCGAAAGTTGTGTTTAATGAGGCAGTGGGTGAAACTGGTCTGCAGTATTGTGCTGTTGATGAGAAGAAGCGGTAATATTGGCAACTACCTTTAAACCATAAGTGACTTTAGTCCCCGTGATATATGGTACAGTCTCACATCTCGTGAAGTTGAATTCCACCCGAGGTGGAATAACGGACTGCAGAAAAGTTAGCCAATTACGGGGTTTATAATTTTTATTACCACCCACTTCCACCACCTTCTGTGGATGGTACATTTTGTGGGTTCATTTCATTTCCTGATGTACTCGTATTCCTTTCTATTTTATGTCATTAAGATGACTGCATCACATTGAGTGTAGGTCACACAGTTCTAAACCATCGTAAAAATAAATTGATATTATGTTGGTTAGTGAATAGTATCACTATTGTCACTAGTATCATAATAGTATCACTAGTATCAGAATTACTACTTGAGCAACATGTGTGTTCAGTATCAGCTGTTTTATACTAAAAATAAATACACGATTAACACTGAAACTTTGGAAGCCCAAAAGACAGATCCATATATAATTAACCCTAATTTTATTGCATTGAACATTGAACTAAGAAACCACCTGTAGCAAACATTATAGGTATGTAACGTAAAAACACAGTAATATGTAGGGACAAGTAAGATTTTGAGGAGCCCAGCTTATGCCGTTACGTAGTATCTAATGTTTCTGGTACGCATAGTTCGGTAGGACGTGTCTTTTTCTAGATGGCATTACAATGTAAGGGATTATTTGCCATAACTTTTGCTAGAATCAAAGTAGAGATGTCATTGTGTTTCCGTTGAATAGACATTAAAAATGTCACAAGATAGGGGTTGCAATTTGAACATTTAAAGTTACTCTCTTCAACCCCACTTTGAAAAGGGGGTTGAGTTTTTTACCCTTAAAAGATCCTAAAAAATAATTTAATGAGTATGGTGAAGGTTGTACTTTGATTTCTCGATCCTTTTGGAATATATCCAAGCGTACCAGGACTTAGGTTACACCTTGCGCGCACGCGCGCGCACACACACACACACACACACACACACACACACACACACACACGCACGCACACACACACACACGCACGCGCACGCACCCACACACACACACACACACACACACACATATATATATATATATATATATATATATATATACAGGGTGTCAATTAAATCTGGAACCTATTTTTTAATTTTTAAACGACAATATAAAAAATACCAAAGTTCACGCGCGCTTACTGGTGATAGTAACGCATACATCTGCCCAATTACCGACCGGATAATCCACCTAAGAAATCTCATAGTCCAAGACGCTCAAGATATTCCTCGTGACTACCTTCAAAATGCAGTGGATGGCTTTTACAACCGCCTAGGACATTGCCAGACGATGGGAGGGGAACATTTTGAACACTTACTTTGATCACAGGTACTTAAAAATTGGTGTTTACTTGTAATACTTAATAATTTACATTGTTCAATTGTTTTAAAATTCAAATAGCTATAACTACTGAATTAATCCACCTTTTGAAGTCCGGTTTGTGACATTGTACTCTGCTAAGTAAGACCTTTAATTTGATACCAAACTTGACCTATGCTGCTATTTAAGAATTTTGTCTGACTCCTTGTGGACCGTCCCCCCAAAGGGATTATCCGGTCGGTAATTGGGCAGATGTGTGCGTTACTATCACCAGTAAGCACATGTGAACTTTGGTATTTCTTTCTATTGTGGTTCAAAAAATTAAAAAAAGAGGTTCCAGACTTAATTGACACCCTGTATTTGTATAATATATAATACAAAAAGACGCTTCTATATTCTAAAACTTTTTGTTAGACACCAAATATGTATCTAATATTGTACTTTTATGTATCCAAAAACGCTGTATACAATGAACCACTTTACCGATGTAGATTCGTGTATTTCCTACATCTTCTATACAGCCAGTAATAATTAAGCAGCAAGGTTACCAACAGCTGATGTTAAACTAACAAGTAATCTTGAGTGACAGAAGAGTACCTAGTACGTGTTATGATCCACTGTGCTCTTGATTAGTATATCTAATCAGTTAGTATCTAGCGATTCCACTATCATTCAATTTCTTTATGCGCTGATTTGTACGATTCTGTTTTGTTTGAAACATTCAAGTTAATTCTCCTGTAACATTTTTAAAACATAATCACAATTTTTACTACATTCAAACCAACTACAAGAACAATTTTAAATATAATTTAATGTATTTCCGTCTACTTTATGTCCAGAAAGCTTAAGTTGAGTTCATCATCATTGAATTTGATGTACTCTGACCAACTCATGACGTCATGATCTCAAATGAGGACGTCTCTTCTCACTTTGAACGGAACGTCGCGTCGTTTCGGTTCACAACAAGGAAAGGGACGGTGGTAAGCTTACTATGTAAGCAAAAGAATCTAAGCTGTCTAACATCAACGTGATTTACAGTGTAAAAAGCACAATATTTAACAAGGTGGACTGACGTCACACCTCGTGTCACGTGACTGGCTTCGCCGAATTTGTATGCAAAATTTCAAGTCTATAGCTCATTCCATTAGAATACGTGTGACTCTATTTCTGGTGTTAAAAATGTATATAATTTTAGACTACTTAGTTTGTTTACAAATTTGTTCATTTTTATTTCAAAATATTAATTATTTAAATTTTACAGAGAAACTTATTAGGAAACTTACTGCCAATCTTAGTTAGTAAGTATCAACACTTCTCTCATCCACTAAACTCATCACTGTCTTTCTTTATTCACAATCGACTCAAAACGAATACTCTAATTTAATATCTTTCAAGTCTGTACCGTTAGTACTTGTGACATAATATGGATCAAATATAAATCTCTACACATTGCTCTTTCAACTGTAGCGTCAAATTAAATTGAACTAAATATTGAAACTTTAAATATCACAAAACTCTAAAGTCTACCCATGCAATCCTGAGTTAAATCAAAGTAATTCTGCTTTGATCAGTTTGGATTGTTATACAGTTAAATGTATCAAGTTAACGGTCATGCGATTACAGTTGCAAGCTGCGCTGCCATGCAGAGATAACGCCGATTCTTACCGTCTACATCTGATAATGTTAATGGCGGCTGTGGCAGAGAACGCTGTGCCGGTTCTTATTCACAAGGCCTAATGGTCTACGCTATATCTAAACTACCGCCAAGTTTGAAAATTATTATCACTGCCAGCGTGAGCCTCCGCCGCGACATAACAAATGTGTACTTCAAGGCGAGTTTGAATGTAATGAGCAGAGTTATAGCTCTAAAACATTATTTCGAACTAAACAATATGTAAGAAGTAAATAGAAAGTGATCAATTTAACCTAACAATCGTATTGGCTATACAGCTTGACTGTTGGAATTCACTGAATAAATACAAATTCAATCGCTTGAACATCTCAGGATGACACTTTACTTTACCACCTAAGTCAAGTGATCACCCACAGGACACGTGACACAAGGGACCCAATGGCAACAATACACGTTGGACTCAAACCGTCTTCATCATCCGATCTCAATGTAGCTGAAATTAAAGAATTTCAGTACTATACACTTGAAAAGATAACAGGATTTCGGACATTTGCTATCGTTATATGTTACAAAAGATTTACAACTAGGTTTAGAGGATTCAAATTTATCCTCCTCTTCAGATGTCAAAATTCTTAAGAAATAAAGTTAAGAATAAAAAAAATAATTGAAATTACTACGTCAATACTTAGCCAATGGCGCAGTGTAGCGGGTATTACAGTTATCGCAAGATAACCGGATCAAGCAATGTCGAGTGTGGCTGCGGCTTGGATGGGTGACCGCTGAGCGATCCTGTCCTTGCAAGCAGTCCGCCTGCACGGCCATTGGTGGTGGTTCAAAGTCACCTAAAGTCGTTGGTCCCCAGGTTAAAAGTTAAAGAGGGCGTATTGCCCTAACTTCGCCTGATAAAATAAAAATATTTATATCACTTTACTTTACTGTCAGTCCAGACCACGCACAGATATCATTACACCGAACCAACCCAATGTATACAGGTAACCACGTGTCGCACGCTTTGGAGAATGGTCTTTGTGTATGCTTAACTTTATGTTAACATTTTTGTCACCTAACAAATATAATTCACTCCTTTAAGAGTAGCCTTATATTTTTTTAACATACAACGGTAGTAAATATCCAACTTTATAAAAATTAAAGTTGATTCTTTGATTATGCAATAATAAATTTGCTATCATTAATAGATGAGCAACTAATATTGTTTGGTGATATAACCCAATTTTCTCATTTATATGATACTAAAAGCTATGAGCTCTGTATATAAATCCGAACGTAGACTAATACTAGTGTAAATTGAATGTTCAGAGAATAAGGTTATGCCAGACAATTATTTATGAAATATACCTTGCCAGATTGGTTGTTGGAGTGGAATTGAGTGTGCAGCTATTCTGCGCTATACTGTGGCGTGCAATCCTCTAAACAACCAGTCACAACGATCCCAGGTCGATACTATCGTCATCCACATCCCTGCTTGTTATACCCGCGAATGCTATTCTGCGCTATACTGTGGCGTGCAATCCTCTAAACAACCAGTCACAACGATCCCAGGTCGATACTATCGTCACCCACATCCCTGCTTGTTATACCCGCGAATGCTATTCTGCGCTATACTGTGGCGTGCAATCCTCTAAACAACCAGTCACAACGATCCTAGGTCGATACTATCGTCATCCACATCCCTGCTTGTTATACCCGCGAATGCTATTCTGCGCTATACTGTGGCGTGCAATCCTCTAAACAACCAGTCACAACGATCCCAGGTCGATACTATCGTCATCCACATCCCTGCTTGTTATATCGCGAATGCTATTCTGCGCTATACTGTGGAGTGCAATCCTCTAAACAACCAGTCACAACGATCCCAGGTCGATACTATCGTCATCCACATCCCTGCTTGTTATATCCGCGAATGCTATTCTGCGCTATACTGTGGCGTGCAATCCTCTAAACAACCAGTCACAACGATCCCAGGTCGATACTATCGTCATCCACATCCCTGCTTGTTATATCCGCGAATGCTATTCTGCGCTATACTGTGGAGTGCAATCCTCTAAACAACCAGTCACAACGATCCCAGGTCGATACTATCGTCATCCACATCCCTGCTTGTTATACCCGCGAATGCTATTGTGCGCTATACTGGTGGCGTGCAATCCTCTAAACAACCAGTCACAACGATCCCAGGTCGATACTATCGTCATCCACATCCCTGCTTGTTATACCCGCGAATGCTATTTCTGCGCTATACTGTGGAGTGCAATCCTCTAAACAACCAGTCACAACGATCCCAGGTCGATACTATCGTCATCCACATCCCTGCTTGTTATACCCGCGAATGCTATTCTGCGCTATACTGTGGCGTGCAATCCTCTAAACAACCAGTCACAACGATCCCAGGTCGATACTATCGTCACCCACATCCCTGCTTGTTATACCCGCGAATGCTATTCTGCGCTATACTGTGGCGTGCAATCCTCTAAACAACCAGTCACAACGATCCCAGGTCGATACTATCGTCACCCACATCCCTGCTTGTTATACCCGCGAATGCTATTCTGCGCTATACTGTGGAGTGCAATCCTCTAAACAACCAGTACCACAACGATCCCAGGTCGATACTATCGTCATCCACATCCCTGCTTGTTATACCCGCGAATGCTATTCTGCGCTACACTGTGGAGTGCAATCATCTAAACAACCAGTCACACAACGATCCCAGGTCGATACTATCGTCACCCACATCCCTGCTTGTTATACCCGCGAATGCTATTCTGCGCTATACTGTGTGCGTTGCAATCCTCTAAACAACCAGTCACAACGATCCCAGGTCGATACTATCGTCATCCACATCCCTGCTTGTTATATCCGCGAATGCTATTCTGCGCTATACTGTGGAGTGCAATCCTCTAAAACAACCAATCACAACGATCCCAGGTCGATACTATCGTCATCCACATCCCCGCTTGTTATACCCGCGAATGGTATTGTGCGCTACACTGTGGCGTGCAATCCTCTAAACAACCAGTCACAACGATCTCAGGTCGATACTATCGTCACCCACATCCCTGCTTGTTATACCCGCGAATGCTATTCTGCGCTATACTGTGGAGTGCAATCCTCTAAACAACCAGTCACAAACGATCCCAGGTCGATACTATCGTCACCCACATCCCCTGCTTGTTATACCCGCGAATGCTATTCTGCGCTATACTGTGGAGTGCAATCCTCTAAACAACCAGTACCAACGATCCCAGGTCGATTACTATCGTCATCCACATCCTGCTTGTTATACCCGCGAATGCTATTCTGCGCTATACTGTGGAGTGCAATCCTCTAAACAACCAGTACCAACGATCCCAGGTCGATACTATCGTCACCCACATCCCTGCTTGTTATACCCGCGAATGCTATTCTGCGCTATACTGTGGAGTGCAATCCTCTAAACAACCAGTCACAACGATCCCAGGTCGATACTATCGTCATCCACATCCCTGCTTGTTATATCCGCGAATGCTATTCTGCGCTATACTGTGGAGTGCAATCCTCTAAACAACCAGTCACAACGATCCCAGGTCGATACTATCGTCATCCACATCCCTGCTTGTTATACCCGCGAATGCTATTCTGCGCTATACTGTGGAGTGCAATCCTCTAAACAACCAATCACAACGATCCCAGGTCGATACTATCGTCATCCACATCCCTGCTTGTTATACCCGCGAATGCTATTGTGCGCTATACTGTGGCGTGCAATCCTCTAAACAACCAATCACAACGATCTCAGGTCGATACTATCGTCATCCACATCCCTGCTTGTTATATACCCGCGAATGCTATTCTGCGCGTATACTGTGGCGTGCAATCCTCTAAACAACCAGTCACAACGATCCCAGGTCGATACTATCGTCATCCACATCCCCGCTTGTTATACCCGCGAATGCTATTCTGCGCTACACTGTGGCGTGCAATCCTCTAAACAACCAGTCACAACGATCCCAGGTCGATACTATCGTCATCCACATCCCTGCTTTGTTATACCCGCGAATGCTATTGTTGCGCTACACTGTGCCCTCCACCCCCCCCCCCCCCCACCCCCCCCCCCCCCCACCCCCCCCCCCCCCCACCCCCCCCCCCCCCCACCCCCCCCCCCCCCCACCCCCCCCCCCCCCCAAAACTTAGCAGATAAAAATTGGCCTTAATTATTTCATAAAACTATCCCAAACGGTCTGACTCATAGTCAAGTGATAAACTTTTATCTCCTAATTATTAAAAAAACGTCACCATTATGGTGTCAATACTAGCTCTATTAGGTCATCGAATGGCTTTGATATTTAACTTATGTTATAATTTTTTAAATATATCATTGAAACACTCGTAGACATATTTAAGTCAACAATATATTGAAGTATATATAAGTACGCGTATATTTATATAAAAGACTCCCGGCGGAGCAAGTACTTTTTGCGATTCAATGTTTATTAAAATTATATATATATATATATGTATATATATAATCCTTGCATTTTAACAAATAAATGATTTGAGTCAAATAATTACTTTTCTCAATGTTTTTTATTTCGAAACATATGTTTTTCAACAATTGATGCTTACTAATTGAGTGACATTACATAAATAATATCCCCATCGATATTGTTAAAAAATATATAAAGGAACTGTAAGGAAAAAATCCATTCGCGGATTTTGGGATCCGTGCTCTCAGCCTTTAATTAACACAAATCCAATAAAAACTAATCACCACGGTAACCTTACTTAATCTCTAGGATTAAAATGAATGTAATTTGTTTAGTATGTTTATTTGAAAAGTAATTAAAAATTGGGCATATGTTTAATTTTAAGATGCCACAATAAATTGTCAGATTTGACATAAAGCAATTTGAGGCTTCAGGTAATCGTAACTTTCATACTTTCACGACTGAAGAGTTATTAAACTTTGAAGTGGTGAAGTTTGGCAATGAAAAGATAAGTGACAATCAGTAAGTTATAAAGTTACAATCAACCTTATCAAATTTTTTAAAACTTTATTGCAATGTTAAATTTATATGCTAAATATTTATTTACTCTTAAATAAAATCGGGCATCACTATTACGTGTCCACTACTAATAATTACGTATATTTTATATCCACAATGTTTACATTGTTGAAGTATTAATGCCACTTAGGAATTTCATACGTTTCAGTAAACTGTTTGCAGGTGTTTGATGACGGTTAAAAAGGCTTGAGGAGGGTGCAGGATATTGCTTACACCACAGCTAACACAAACACATATACTTCATTATTACAGGCCTGCGTTGGTAAAAGCCGTTACCTAAAATACAAAATATTAAATATTGTGTCTCAGTTTATAATAATAAGTAATATTACTTATATGTAAGTTATTTTAAATATATATATATATATATATATATATATATATATATATATATACATGGAGAAACTCCACGATTACAGTGTTTGAGACCTGTGATGTTGAAATTCTTGAAATCTACATTGAAAGAAAAAAAAGCAGTATAAAAGTTTGAAAATATTACCGTTTCCGTATAATTTAAATGAAATACACAGAATAATATTAAATATGGATAAATATATATATATATATATATATATATATATATATTTATCATAGGCATATAATATAGCACCCTGACAACACCGAGTAATAAATAACCAGCTATGGTGAACCACCATGGTCTCTGCGTGCACGTGTAAATAATATATATATTTATCCATATTTAGGCCTAATATTTATTCTGTGTATTTCATTTAAATAATACGGAAACGGTAGGCTAATATTTTCAAATTTTTATACTGCTTTTTCTTTCAATGTAGATTTCAAGAATTTCAACATCACAGGTCTCAAACACTGTAAGCGTGGAGTTTCTCCATGTTCGATTAGTATAAGGTCACACAATTGGACTCGGTGGTTGGTTAAGCCGCAGCCTATCACGATTAAGCTCCGCCCCTTCCCTCGCTTGTACAGTCGAACTGCTTATTAGTGTCAGTTTTCCCGTTCACTATCAGTTGACTGAGGATGGATTCCCACAACAAGGCTTAAATATTTCAAGAAGTTAACTGTGTAAGCAATGTTTCGACGCTTGTGAACATGAAGACTTTAATATTAGTTTATGCACCGATAGCATAAGATTACGAGCTAAGTTGTTATTATTTGTTGTCTGTTTTTTCTGTGGATTGGAGAAAGCTTTCGTCCAAATAAAACAAATAAGCCGAACATTGTCTCTCAGCCGAGTTGTCGTAAAGACAGGAATCCCACTCAATCTCCCCAGCGTGTACTCTAGAGGAAACGGCCCCCCTCGGTCAGTTTATCTCGTTGAGAATTTGTATGAAAGGTCACACAATAGTGTATTCTTTTATAATCTAAACTTTTGCGGGCTACAGTATAATAAGCGAACACCAACACAATCGGATGATGATTATCAATTTTTAGTATCGATACAATCGAATACTGTATTTGAACTACAGATATTCATAAATAATCATTACCAAGCTCTTTCTTTATTTAGACTTGTGACGTCATTACCATCTGTTGTTATTTCGTTCATGTATGAGAAGGTTAATGTCAGTTGGTAATTATTGCAAATATTGGCTAAAATGTTTTATAAATAAAGAAATCTGCAAAAGTTGGTTTCAGAAATGAGAGCATTGCTGATCAGAGAAATATATGTATCTATATAATTAGAAAAATCTAGTACTAAATATAATTAGTACTACGCGGTTCAAGAGTTGCTTAAATACAATTTACTTATTTTAAACAATTTAAAACACAAATTAACTTCTTTTACTTATAAAAACATAGCTTCTCTTTGTTAATATCTTTAAAGCCTGAAACTTAATTCAATTCGATACCATCGTTAAAAATGAATTCAAATTAAAATAAATTCAAAATTAAAATCGTGTGTTTCGTTATTGACTGATGTCAGCGTGTGTTTTGATATTGTGAGGACATAAAGACAGAAATAACATTTTTCCAGCGCCACAAGTGAAATTTTCTCTTACGATTAGCCAACAACTAGATACATATCTCAAATATAATGTTTAGGAAATACTTCCGAAAATCGTATTCATATATTTTTAAAATCTCATATTTTTTATTTATTGAATTTCTTGCATTGTTTTTCTTCAAAGAAAAACAATGTCTATTATGTGTGCCATGATAATAAATATCTAGAGAAATTATTAAAGTTTAAGTAGTAATAGGCACTGCTCCCTGTGAATCTATGATACATTCTGCTAGATAATTGTAGTATAACATTCAAGGAAACAGGATTTTTCCGGACATTTGCCATCGTTCAGTGAAACAAGAAAACAGTAACACTACGTTTCGAGATCTGCAATCTGATCTCTTCTTCAGGCAAAGAACTAACCTAATACATAATTACAAATTAAGTTAAAATAAACAAATCTTACTAAAGCGTTGTGGCACGCCTAAGTCAGGAATCACACAACCTACATGTTGTTGTCAACTTCACTAACACTAAAGACATGCACTTAATACAAACTATACAAAACACTAATCATTAAAAGTAAACTACGGAATACAGGTCACAATGCGTCTTCACTCGTCTACTGACCACCTACGACTGACCAGAGGGACTAGCCAATGGCAATCGTGACGGCTGGCTAAACCGTTTTCTTGTTTCACTGAACGATGGCAAATGTCCGGAAAAAATCCTGTTTCCTTCACAATCCTTCCATCGTCAAAAAATAACCTTAAACAAAGAATAACATTCAATCCAATATTTATTATTTCTTATTCGTGGTGTTCAAAATGATGCTGTTTTTTTACGTAAATACCTTGATGCAAATAAATTTGAATTTTTATCATGCAATAAACTCCTGTAGTATTATATATTATTCTCCTGAAATTGCCTACAGAAAACCGATTAAGCTGTTCAAGCTAAGATAGGAAATCATAATTCCAAGAAAAGTTAAGCCTTTTATTAAATCAACCGGCACCATTCAGCTGTTATTAAATCAACAAGAGATGCAATTATACGCGGACCTTCCTCTACACGTGACTATACTTGCAAGCTTGCTGTATTCTGTTAACTTCATTCTTTCTTTGTTTGGCGTGCGAATCATCCTATAATAACTGTATTGCCCTATTATAGGGCATAGAAACTTTAGGGGTCCAAAGCATATGCAGCAGTATGATTAATACGGTTATTCACCGATGTGGTTTAAAATTCTTATTTACTTTTATCAAGCTGTAAAGTGTGAAATCAACTGAGTCAGTAATAAAAACTAGATTGACGTTAATTTTACGTTCTTTTTGTAGACTTTTATAATATTATAGTCACATCACAGCTTCACTGTCCAGATCTGCTTCAGAGAGTCAATTTCATGGTTTCATGTGTTATCAGATCTCGTATCCTCTTTGCCAGAACAGACGCTAAAGAGCCTCAGAGCCATCCTCAGGTTACAGCACCTCGGTTATACCATTCCAGCTGACCTTGACTTTTTCATGGTAGTGGTGCTGCTTTTAAGCGCAATCTGTTACAAACGTCAATGTATTAGTTCATATTGTTTATGTCACTGTCATTATAATGTTGTTATATTTTTGGTCTATGTTATGTTAACTTAGTTAATATGTATTTGCTATTGATGTTGTTCACTTTATATTTATTTTATTGTTGATAATTGTTTATTTTTTTAAGTTGCAACTTGTTATTCATAATTGTATTCATTATTACAACCGTTTTTGCTTTGGTAATTTAATTATCTACTGGATCATTCAATGACTTTATCCTGTTTCTAAATTTGAAAAAAGGGCTTGGCGGACAACACTTCACTTCTAATGAGAGGTTTATTGACAAACAAAGGTTTATTATGAAGAATTTTTGAACGAACCCCATATTTTGACTTCTAGTACTGATGGAATTCGGATGTATAGTTTCTTATTTATTAAGCACTCACTTGGTTTTATTGATGCGCCAATTATCTGTATAATCTACTATACATATGCATGTACGAGATTCCTCGTATTCCTTTATATAAAGACATTGCCGTTTCAAGAAATAAATATTGTAAATTAGTATCAATGTATTACTAAAAGTAAAACTTTTCATAACCCAGTTCTCTTGTAACAGTTTCCACACAACGCCTCGCATGATACTGTTGAGGGACGGACGTTGGTTTAATTTCACGCACTGTGGACAGCTGATTTGCGGCCGCCATTTAATCCTCGCTCCAACACATGTTTGCTCGTACGCGCAGTCTAACAGCCGTTGTTACATATCAGAGGATCGGCGCTTTTATCGTTCACTACTTGTAAATAAAAAACATATTTCATTTATAAAGACTTACTTTTTGAAAAGTATCAATTACGACATATTCAAATTTGATCTTTTCTTATAATAGTAATTAAGCAATAATTAACATTAGTAATGTGTAAGTAAAATCAAGTGAATGACCACGCTCGAATCATTCGACGCTCGCTAAGCTTTTCAAAGCTTTGGCAACCTTTATGTGCAGGTGGCCCAGCTTTCAGTTAATTGCTTCCATTACGGGTCCTCGATAAATCATTTCCACTTTGCGGGATGAAGGGGTTATTCCTTTTCTTCAATTCCTTTACTATTTTTGCTATCTAGTTCATTTTTTATATTTTATTTTTCTGTGGCACAATTCGTACCGATCAAAACAATAGCTGTAGATTGTTGATTATTTTAAAGTATCTTTATCATGTAGTTGTTTTCATCTTTCATTGTTTTACCAGTCTTGCATTTATCAATTCCAAGCTCAGAAAATTGTAAAGTATCTAAAATATATAAAATTTGAATAACATTGGATACTCGAAAGAAATGTTCCTGAATAAATTCAAGCTATGTTTTTAGTGATGCCATTCCTCACTAGGTTTTTGTACAATAAATCGTATCCTAAAATATACCAAACATAAAAATAATAAAACAAAAGCTTATTCAAAAGTAGCCTACAAGTAATTTAATGAGTCGTTGAATTATGGAAAACTATGAATAATTTTAATAATAACAAATACACATCCTAATGATTTTTAGTTTTTTCCATATTTTTACCAGTTACTTGTGAAATATTAAAAATTCTTAAAAATCTTATACTTTATCATTGAAATACTAAATGTTATTGTATTTAGTGGTGTTAATTGCTAGTTCATTCTTATTATATTGCATTTCCAATGAAGGTGGTCACTGGTAGTTGAGTCATTATCAACTGAATTTATCACCTCAGAGCTTAGGTTTGATCATCTATCTTCAAAAATTTGAAATGTATGGAAAATTTTGACTGTAACTAACCATGAACTTTACCAGGATGAACAGAATAAACAAAGTAAATTACTTTTTAACTAAACCTATTCTTATTGCACCGTCAAAACAATTTCAAGGCGTTCAAATAAGATTGTGCATATTTACTACAAATCGCAATGACTTGTTCTGCCTAAAGTCTTTAGTCTTCTGTATCTGCAAGAAGTTGTGAAAGTGAACACAGGGTATTTGTGGGGATGAGGAATCTTTTACAACAGCTATCACCAACCAGAGAAGTAGTCATAGTATTGTCCTTATTCCAGGTTATGAATCGTACTCCACTATGTGATAACGAGTTTTGGGGGGCGTGAATATTATAATTCGCACTAATTTTTGGAATATTAAAGGATGATAAGAATAAAAATATGATGATATTATGTTGAAATGTAATAGTCTAAGAATCGTTTAGGCTTGTGGTATTAGAGATCGACAGCTAAATCTATTACTCAGGGAGCTGATAAAATTTCTCTTTTTTCTGTTCGACTATCCTAGTGAAACTTCGAAGAGAAAATGATCCGTAGGCTAAATATTTGTCATGAACTTTCATTTGTATATAGACAATAATGGCACTAATGGCAATGGTGTATTCGATAATGGCACTATCGTAGCTTAGCAAACTGCATAATATCTCAGGAACTACTTCATCCGTATATTACATTTTGTATAAAGCTTAATTTCTACATAGAGAAAACTGAGTTCGATGATAGTGCATGTTCTTTCTTCCTTGATATTTGTCTAAGCTGCATTGTAACTTAGCACTCAGACGGCTACAGAAATTTCCCTTTTGTCTATCTGTATCTGAAAGATCGACAGATTTCTTTTTTATTTCATTGCAGTTACAATTTATAAAAAAAAAACACACTATATAAGTTTCGAGGATTAAAATCTACTCCCTTCCTCAGGAGTAACACACCCTAATACATAAGGTTAAACATGCACAAGTGTACAGTACGATGTTATCTCAGCTTCTTGCCTTAAAGTAGAGCTACATTGTAAAGCGAATAATTTATTCTATTAAAATCAATACTATACGATAAAATCGATACGCCAGTATTCGTGTATTACAGTACTTATATGTGGTCAACCCTTAATCTATCAAAGCCAAGAAAAAGTGTTAGGATAGGGAAGTTGTACTAAACTAGCATGAACACAACTAATGAGAGGCTTCATCGGTGAGTCCAACTTGTAGGGACAGTTAATTAAGTGAACCTGAGAGAAGCGTACGAACTCTTGAAAGCCGACAACTTGTTAAGCGAGTTTATCACGGCCCGACTTCACTGGCAGTGACAACTAATAATTACATTGCTTATTGACTGGAAGTAACAGGTCAACAGAACTGAGATTAATTAATAGCTGAGAGCATATTGATGAAATATTATTTTCCTGCGTAGTTTCAATTTTAATGCCAATGTAATGAATAATATTATGCAAAGGATGTATAGAAAGTATCGTGACCACTATCGAATCCGCTATGTACCGTCGAACTCATATGTATTCTCAATGGATTCTGTGTTATATATTTATATAAATAGACGAAAATGCTGTTATGGGAAGGTTTATAACTTATTAATAACAAATATAGATAGTTGTATCCATATTATAAGTGTACAATGGTTATTTTTAAAATTAATTTTTCTAAATATACGTTAGTGTGGAAACATTTGCTCTCTTAAGGTAGTGAACATACCCTATCTAAGGCTAATTAGCCACATGTTTCCTATGGAATCTGAACCTTCTTCAAGGTGATGAGAATAGAATGCCACACTTGTAAGAATGGATATACGAACTTGTTGCTTGCAAAAAAATATTTACTTGACACAAAAGCTATCTTTAAATTCTCTATGTCCGTCCATTATTGCAAGTGCAAGTCAACTTTTTGTCAACGAACTTCTTGCTTGCTAATTACTGAACTCCATTAAAAAAAATCATTTCAATATACGTATAATATCACTAATTCCAATTATTCTACGAATCTTCTTTTATTCCTATTTCAATTAAGTACCGTAACTGTACGATTCTGTTTACAAAATCAGATGAGTCAGTGACACGCCCTCTAGTAGTGAATGAACAATCGACCAGATGAAACATCAAAGGTTAATAAAACAGATAAATTTACCATTATTATTTCTTTACCCATTTTTATATGCTTACCTGTCCTATCATCGCTATATTGTAACGTTCATTACATCACTGATTATTCCAAGGGTTATATTTAAACGGTGTATCACTAAAATATCACCTCCAATCCTCTAATTAAGCATGTCTGGCAATTTTTAAAGTTTAAATAATTATACTGAGTTCTCCAGGGTAAAATTGAGGAGTATAGAAAAAAAAGAAGAAGTATTGTCCTTACATGGTATGATCGCTATGCCACACGGGTGGTCCGTCTCGCCTAGCTTACCAAAATTAATTTACAACAACCAACAAAAATCAAAGTACGATGTATTCAGCATCAATATTGACAATGTGTCCAGATCCTCGAATGACACAACTGAGCGACATTGTTTTGTTTAATTTCACGCTTCATGAACAGTTGGCGTATGTCCTCCATATATTCGCTCCATCATCACATATACAAGGCCAGTAGGAATGGAGGCTGGTGGTAGCTTCTGTTGGATTCCAAATGTAAATATTTTCTAAGTTCTGTATAATCTACTTATTTTTAAATACACGGAGGCAATATTTAAAGGCATGACATATAACACCAAACAGTTGTGCCATTCAAAGTCACTAAAAAAAGATTACCTTTCCATTTTTATAATTTGTGTTTAAATTTATGTATTGTGATAGTTTTTACCACAAACTTTATTCACCGTAACCAATTACCTTACAGTGAATTCTCCAAATTTGAAATTTACATAGTATGAATAACAAATAAAACATTTTTTATGGGTGTTTTATATTTCTCAATTATATGAAACACTTTTAGAGTATCTTAGTTAGTTATCATATCTTAATGCCGTTAGCCTTGTATGGCAGCACCAACTCCTCCTCACCACCCACCCAACCCTCAATATCGTATATATATATATATATATATATATATATATATATATATATATATATATATATATATATATTGACTGACAGAAAACTTTTTATTTATATATATATATATATATATATATGTATGTATTTATATATATTATCTACAACGGAACAAATAAAATTAAAAATGGCTTGAACGCAAATAGTCTCAAACTTCCAAGAAAAGGTTAAATTTTCAAGAGAGATAAGAAAATCATACACTGTTAATAGGTCAGTTGGTTGATTTTCACTGTGTTATTCTCGCTTATTGCCTCAGTATACAGTATAGAGAGTCCTCCCATATTGTATAGATGTAACATATTTAAAAAAGCTTTTTCAGTTCCATATTCATCAGACCAATCCTTCGACCAATCACAACACATTTAACATGGATCTCTTAAGTTTCTAGTTTGAATCTGAAAATAATCTGAAACATATTGTTATTATTTATTGCAAGTTGCAATATTTAATTTCCTAGATTTGCATTCCGTTTATTTTAAAACTTGATCTGCTAGATAGGTAGTGTTGGAAGTTGTATATATAATAGTTCATTGTAAGGTAGATTTCCACCAAAAGGTCAAGATATTCCAAAGTCTAGTGTCTCAGAAGACACACCCAAAAAACTACACCCAAAATTTTTATTGAAATATTGATTTTTAGTTTTCATAATTGAATTAAGTTACAAATTGGAAACATTACTAGTAAAGAGGCCATTTTACCGTATTGTTTCAAGTTTACATTGGCTCTATACTTGCCGAGGGAATCATAATCATAACAATGCCATGAGATAAAATATAAGGAACCATTTAAAACTAAACTATATCAAATCTTCGGTATGATTTACAAGAACTCAAGTCCCAAACGTTCCAGTTAACTCGGCTAAAACCAATCTATGCATGTACAATGCTTGTAATTTTGAAGGCACATCGTCTCACTTGAATAATTGGATAGTGTGGTAATCCAACACTATTACTTCGGTTCCATTTTATAGTAATCATCCCTAATTCACTGAACTATAGAGGGAGAAAGGAGGGGGTATCTATACAAGTATTGTCAAGAATATAAAACAAATAAGTAAAAATAAAGTCAAATATTTGCAATGAATTACAAAGACTCGACTCCCAAATTACCACAACCACAAAGTGGATTTTGTGATATTGCTCCATCTACCCATGTGAAGATACTGAAGCCACATCTCTTCTCTTGAATATCAGTTAGTGGTAAATTGACATTAAAGTATAGAGAGTAGTAGGCCATGTTATACTTGATGGAAGAGTATGCTGGTCACACAGACACTTGACAAAGCACGTGACGTGGAACTGACAACGTTACGGTAACACGTGCGTATTGAACTGTCTCTGGGGATTTCATGGATCTACTTTTGCATGTATTAAACAAGTATAGAGAGTAGTAGGCCATGTTATACATGATTCAAAAGTACTGTGTACAACAATAGAAGAGTATGCTGCTCACACAGACACTTGACAAAGCACGTGACGTGGAACTGACAACGTTACGGTAACACGTGACAGTCACGTGCGTATTGAAGTGTCTCTGGGGATTTTCATGGATCTACTTTTGCATGTAATAAACAAGTATAGAGAGTAGTATGCCATGTTATACTTGATTCAAAAGTACTGTGTACAACAGTAGAAGAGTATGCTGCTCACACAGACACTTGACAAAGCACGTGACGTGGAACTGACAACGTTACGGTAACACGTGACAGTCACGTGCGTATTGAACTGTCTCTGGGGATTTCATGGATCTACTTTTGCATGTAATAAACAAGTATAGAGAGTAGTATGCCATGTTATACTTGATTCAAAAGTACTGTGTACAACAATAGAAGAGTATGCTGCTCACACAGACACTTGACAAAGCACGTGACGTGGAACTGACAACGTTACGGTAACACGTGACAGTCACGTGCGTATTGAACTGTCTCTGGGGATTTCATGGATCTACTTTTGCATGTATTAAACAAGTATAGAGAGTAGTAGGCCATGTTATACATGATTCAAAAGTACTGTGTACAACAATAGAAGAATATGCTGCTCACACAGACACTTGACAAAGCACGTGACGTGGAACTGACAACGTTACGGTAAACACGTGACAGTCACGTGCGTATTGAACTGTCTCTGGGGATTTCATGGATCTACTTTTGCATGTATTAAACAAGTATAGAGAGTAGTAGGCCATGTTATACATGATTCAAAAGTACTGTGTACAAC
Source organism: Homalodisca vitripennis (assembly GCF_021130785.1). Lineage (NCBI taxonomy): Eukaryota > Metazoa > Arthropoda > Insecta > Hemiptera > Cicadellidae > Homalodisca > Homalodisca vitripennis. The sequence continues at coordinate 9,138,727 of NC_060207.1, forward strand.
AATAGAAGAGTATGCTGCTCACACAGACACTTGACAAAGCACGTGACGTGGAACTGACAACGTTACGGTAACACGTGACAGTCACGTGCGTATTGAAGTGTCTCTGGGGATTTTCATGGATCTACTTTTGCATGTAATAAACAAGTATAGAGAGTAGTATGCCATGTTATACTTGATTCAAAAGTACTGTGTACAACAATAGAAGAATATGCTGGTCACACAGACACTTGACAAAGCACGTGACGTGGAACTGACAACGTTACGGTAACACGTGACAGTCACGTGCGTATTGAACTGTCTCTGGGGATTTCATGGATCTACTTTTGCATGTATTAAACAAGTATAGAGAGTAGTAGGCCATGTTATACATGATTCAAAAGTACTGTGTACAACAATAGAAGAGTATGCTGCTCACACAGACACTTGACAAAGCACGTGACGTGGAACTGACAACGTTACGGTAACACGTGACAGTCACGTGCGTATTGAAGTGTCTCTGGGGATTTTCATGGATCTACTTTTGCATGTAATAAACAAGTATAGAGAGTAGTATGCCATGTTATACTTGATTCAAAAGTACTGTGTACAACAATAGAAGAATATGCTGGTCACACAGACACTTGACAAAGCACGTGACGTGGAACTGACAACGTTACGGTAACACGTGACAGTCACGTGCGTATTGAACTGTCTCTGGGGATTTCATGGATCTACTTTTGCATGTATTTATGAGCGTGTGTTACAAAGTAGTTCTGTTACGCAAGAATATTGGACAGGCCACAAGTGCTTGACCAATAACATTTTATTGTAATTTACTTACAAATGTTGTTAATTCTATCATGCAAAAGGATATTTATTTCTATTAGATTAATTAGTTTTTGGGGCTTACAGAAACACGTATAGGAACAATAAAACTAATGTTTATAGTATTATAAAAAATACCTAACTATGTATACTACGTGCATAGATGATTTGATGTGGTGAGACAAATTCTATCTGTGAAACATTTTACAAGTATAATGCAAAAGCATTTTGGAGAGCAATATTTGATAACAATCTGGAGACATTGGACCTCGTTTGCTCTTAATGTCAGCGTTCCACATACTTACAGAAGCAACGACCTTGCATAGTCTAATATCACCATAATTTATCACATACATAAGAATATTATTATGTGATTCTTCAAGAACTTATGGGTCTATGAAATGTATTATTATTACTGCTGCGGTTTTAATTATGACGTGTCATCTATTTTCCAAGTATTACTGATATTTCTTAGAAAGAGTAGAATTCAGGAAGAGGTTAGACTCACAGCCTTATACATACCAGACGGTTTCAGAACATTCAAGGTTAAACAAATAAACACGATTTAATCAGCTGTGAATATTTTCCCGCCAGGAGTGTTCTAGTGCTCACTGATTAATAATCATAAACCTTAAATTGTATGAACCATCACAGAGTAATGAACGATACTTTTAATCACGATGCAAAAATGCATACGAATTTCAAAAGAATTATCTTATATTTCATAGTTTAGTCATTATTCTTCCATAATGACACGTGACACTAATTTATTATTCATTTTGGTGTGAAAATCAGATTTTTGAATATGGGACTGTCAAAACAAATATTGGAATCACACTAATGAGTTTACACATTTCAAAATGTCTGAAACACCGGAAAAAACGGGAATTTCAGTTGTTTATACTGGGAAAAGGTATTTACACAGGGAAAGAATTGTTTATATTGCGACAATATTTTTTAGGTGAGATTAAATCTACTAACCTAGCTAGATAGCTGGGAGATCACAGCTCTATTGGAAATTCCCCATCACCATACAGAGTGACCAACAAAGGTGTTTTAAACATTCGTTTGAATAATTGCCTTGAAGAACTCGTTGAAAGTTATTTACTAACTTACATTTTTCTGTATAGAGATATGGCCATTCTTATGATAATGCGTTGTAACCTCTCATATATTCTCAGTAACACCTTAAAACCCAGTTTTATTGACAAACAAAAAAAAAGTTAAAATCTAAAGACAAATTAACTTTACCAATAATGATTATAGATTAAACCCATACAAGACAGTAACTACAAAGTAACTACAGTTTCTACTACAACTGGGTAAGTACAGTTCCAAAAAAGAAAACCAAATAATAATGCCGAATAACGAGTATTTTTTGTAATCTGTCCAGAATTAAATTAATCTGGAATGGAGTAGACGTAGACGGTTGTCATATTGAGGAAAGATCAATATGGCTGAAACTAATACCGTTGAAGAAATATCTATGATGTTGTAAGCAGCATACAGAATTCCTGCTAAAGTGTCACTCTTGATGTTATCCTCCAGTTATGATTTTATGACCAACATCTGTGTTTATTTATTATTATTATCATTATATTTACAATAATTACTATTATTGTTATTAAATACACAATAAAGTAACGTGTATAAATTATCTTATGTATATAATGTAGAAGATTTAAATTTCTTCATTTCAACATTATTGATTTATAATATTTAAAATTTCTGAGGTATTCAGAAACAAAATTCTTGGTTCCGTAACTGTTATACTCGTTACAAAATAACTATTATGTCACCCTAGTGGTTAAAGGACCTTATGACCTAAAAGTTCACCTCGTTAAAGAGTGCTTGTCTTGGCGACACTACCGCTCTCCTCATTACTCGCGGCAGTTCCGCTAACTACTCCCATTACACAGTCTGCACTAAGGTCAATTACTTTCATAAAACTAACAATAAACTAAAAATTTTAGGAATGACATATTGTACTACTTATCAACTCATCAAAGCCTTTAAGTTTTTTCTAATGATCACTTACAGATGTTACCTCATCGATGAAACAGTTAGCGCTAAAAATAGCACCAAGCAAATAATGGTATATGTCCGAAATCCTATATCCTTTTAACTTGAACACGTAATTGATTTTATTATTTATTTCCAATCATTTTTTGATAAAAACGTATAGAATCGTTGTTAAAATTTACTTTTAACAATTTATTATTTTAAAAGATACCTAACTGCTATTCGGACATTTACCATTGTCACATGTTACGAAAACACTATCAAACATGTAATTTGTTCAAATGTTATGTTACTTAAATGAGTCCATTACCACACGTTTGTTTATGCTTGAACGTATCTTTCATCGTTTTAAGTTTTATTGTGCTTAAAGATGGGACAGATTTCCAATATAATCGTAGTGTTACATTTTTGTCACGTATAACGATGGCAAGTGTCCAAAATCATAATATTCTTTCAAGCTTAAAACCTTGCGAAAATATCGTCTGCTGACAACTTCTTTTTTGTATGGTTATCTGTGTGCCTATCTGTCCCCAGGACATCTCGAGAAAGAAATGGGTAATAGATTTTAAATTTTGCATGCAACCTCCACGTAGCCTGTTGCGACACTCCTACTTGTTCTATACAGTACCAGTGATTGTTTTATCAGTTTCAAGCCATCTAAAGACTATCGTCCATAACTGAGCATAGTTCGTCTGTTTAGTAACACCTCCGTGGATTTACTACGTACATGAAGTTTTCCGATAGCAGGAGTACACATTAATGAAATACAAATATGCGTCTGTTTGGCGACGGAAATTCCACGCACAGAAATAGCTGCAATATCTGCCTAGAATGTAAAAGAGATCAGTGCGTTAGTGTTGGTACGTGAGAGCTTTGCTAATTTGTTTCCGTGGATTTGAATTTTACAGCAAGAGATACAGTAATTCTACCTGAGCTTTTTTGTGTTTTAACTTGGTCATGTTTTAATTTAATCAACAATACTAAACACTGGACCAGATTATAATATTTATCTTACCAAATATAAATGTATTGATCAAATAAGTATGAGTATGATTAGTAGTATTACATTTTACATGTATTTTGTAAATGTGCATTATTTATGAGATTTCCAAATCTATGATCTATGGGGCAAGTTACATATGAACAACAGCATTAATTAGTATTTTACTATAATTTCTTAATAAGTATATATATTGACCCACATTTATGTGCAATAAGTATATTGTAAATCTACTTCAGTTAAATAAGAGTGTTGCTGTATTTGATACAATTTACGCTAGTGCTTTTTACCCTGCCCCATTCAATTTTAATACACATTTTATATAGTGAATATTATTAATTAACGTTACTATTTTTACACTTTTACAATCGTAATCTAGAAAGATGATTTACGGTTTCAAAATGTTAATCACTGTCTCTCTTAAGCAAGGTAGAAGTATTATTCCAGAAAACTAATTGCCAAAACTGCAATGTTCAAAATTAAAATATCCCGAAGTCCCTTTACTCAATCGTGTTTTAATCAATTTGTCAAAAGTTAAGAAATTTTTTAAAAGAGGAAGGTTATTTCTATGTTTTAAAATTATGAATAAAAATGTGGTTTTCAGAACCAACATACATACATACACATAAGCACATATATAAAGCATTAAACACAAACGCAAAAATGCATTATTGAGGCTAAGGTCGAGTTAGGAGTTCGCTGTTAGTATAATTAATAATCTTATCTAAAATTATATTACTGAATATATATATATATATATATATATATATATATATATATAATGATTTATCAACGTTTAAAATACAAGTACAATTCGATGCTTTTGTACAATATATCTATTATATGCATTCTGTATTTGAATGGGATCTGTTTTAACAACGATTGCACATTTATAGTTATATGTATAAATTTGTGTTTCTCTTCAGTGAATAGTAGACCCTAAATATTTCCACACGAATCATTATAACTTAGAAATATTGCATAACAGTTATAATACGTTACCATAGCACTGAAGAATCTACTTAAATTCTTAAATTCAATAATACTGAAGTGATCAAATTAGAAGGTAACAGGATAATTATACCATTTTCGATTATTCACTTGCGCTAAAAGACAGTAACATTTTTTTCAAAATCTGCTCTCTTACATGTTTATAGTTTATCTAACATATAACTACAATTAGGTTAAAACAAATAAATAATACCAAATCGTTGTGACATGCATTAGTTAGGAAACACAACAACAACGTTGTGCATCAACTCCATGGCAGTGTCTCCAAAACATGCGCTTAACAAAAAAATCAACACTAGTTTTTATAAACTGAACTAGACAAAACATGTTACAACAGGTCCGCTCTCTACAACCAACCACGGACCTAGTGGACTTTAATATTGGTACATTCCAGTTTAACTATTGGGATATCAGGGAACGTAGTGGACTTTAATATTGGTACATTCCAGATTAACTATTGGGCTATCAGGGAACGTAGTGGACTTTAATATTGGAACATTCCAGATTAACTATTGGGATATCAGAGAACGTAGTGGACTTTAATATTTGTACATTCGAGATTAACTATTGGGATATCAGGGAACACAGTGGACTTTAATATTTGTACATTCCAGATAAACTATTGGGATGTCAGGAAACGTAGTGGACTTTAATATTTGTACATTCCATATTAAACTATTGGGATATCAGTGAACGCAGTGGACTATAATATTTGTACATTCCAGATTAACTATTGGGATATCAGGGAACGTAGTGGACTTTAATATTGGTATATTTCAGATTAACTATTGGGATATCAGGGAACGTAGTGGACTTTAATATTTGTACATTCCAGATTAACTATTGGGATATCAGGTAACGCAGTGGACTATAATATTTGTACATTCCAGATTAACTATTGGGATATCTGGGAACGTAGTAGACTTTAATATTTGTACATTCCAGATTAACTATTGGGATATCGGGAAACGTAGTGGACTTTAATATTGGTATATTTCAGATTAACTATTGGGATATCAGGGAACGTAGTGGACTTTAATATTTGTATATTCCAGATTAACTATTGGGATATCAGGGAACGTAGTAGACTTTAATATTTGTACATTCCAGATTAACTATTGGGATATCAGGAAACGTAGTGGACTTTAATATTTGTACATTCCAGATTAACTATTGGGATATCAGGGAACGCAGTGGACTATAATATTTGTACATTCCAGATTAACTATTGGGATATCAGGGAACGTAGTGGACTTTAATATTGGTATATTTCAGATTAACTATTGGGATATCAGGGAACGTAGTGGACTTTAATATTGGTACATTTCAGATTAACTATTGGGATATCAGGGAACATAGTGGACTTTAATATTGGTACATTCCAGACTAACTAGTGGGATATCAGGGAACGTAGTAGACTTTAATATTTGTACATTCCAGATTAACTATTGGGATATCGGGAAACGTAGTGGACTTTAATATTTGTACATTCCAGATTAACTATTCTGATATCAGGGAACGCAGTGGACTATAATATTTGTACATTCCAGATTAACTATTGGGATATCAGGGAACTTAGTGGACTTTAATATTGGTATATTTCAGATTAACTATTGGGATATCAGGGAACGTAGTGGACTTTAATATTGGTACATTCCAGATTAACTATTAGGCTATCAGGGAACGTAGTGGACTTTAATATTGGAACATTCCAGATTAACTATTGGGATATCAGGGAAACGTAGTGGACTGTAATATTGGTACATTCCAGATTAACTTTTGGGATATCAGGGAAGGGGAGTGGACTTTAATATTGGTACATTCCAGATTAACTTCTTAATATCATATTGTGACTGTGTATTAAAGTATTAAAAATTGTTATTCTATTTGACTTGTTAGGTTTTCTTATCAGTTTGTTTATCAGTATGGCAACCACAGTTGGCTAATTTCAATTAAATTTGGCAGAGCTTTTGTCCTATAATTTATTGTGTAATGACACGATCAGATTTAATGAAAGGGATTTCACTATGTACTACGCTAGTTTCATCACAATTCGTACGATGATCTTTGGACAGAAATTTGTGAGCAAATTTTACTCTTCTTAGAGTCTAATTCTTTTGTTTTCTCTGTACTCTTTTATTCTAACTGTTAATGGCAGTTTAGCTTCGCCAAGTTTTTTACTAAGAGTGCTGTGTGTTTTAAACCCGGTTTTAGTATTGTACTTTTCTAAATTTTATCCAATGATTTCGGTACTTAAAATATTGACATAAACGCCATTTACTTTTATCCTCATTTTTTGACTCAGTCCTTCACAATCCACGATTGTATCGTCAAACATAAACTTGACGAGAAATCTCATTATCTAATCTTCTTTCACCATTATAGAACCCAATTCTCATGAGATTTCTTACAGCTACATGACGCAAATGCCTGTGTTAAGCTCTTCTAAGAAGGGATAAGAGATTGTGATTCCAACTAAACTAAGCCTTGCGCTAAATCAACTGAAGCCATTCAGCTGTTATTAGATCATCAATAGATACAATTATACGTGGAACTTCTGTTGCACGTGACTATACTTGCAAACTCACTGTATTCTGTTCACTCAATGTTTGTTTCTTTGTTTGGCGTTCGATATATATAATGGAAATCCTTTCGCCCAATTTCAGGGGTAGAAACTTTTTTACCCTCATATGAAGTAAACTCAGGTCAATAATTAAATTTTTATCGTGTGAAGAAATTATCCTTTTAAACTTACTATTTAATTTGTTTATCGAAATAATTAATAGTAATTTTGACAAATTAATAGTGAAATATTAAATACGAGTATATTATATTTATTATAATTATAAAAATACATAAGTTTGTAATTTATTACTCTATTTTATCAAAACTTAATAAAAAAGGGCAATAGTAATCACTCCACAATATCACACAAACAGGGAGTGAGTGGGAGACACATTACACCCAAAAATAATCTATAAATCACGATTTAATTGTTCTCAAAAATATAACAGAAGTATATGTGAAAAATAGAGTTTGCATACGTAACAGTCCCAATACATATAAACCATAAAACATGTTTTAATTTATATTTTATTTATATTAGCTTATACTTTTTTAATTTTTAGGTAATCACAGATGCATATAATTTTTTGTTAAGAAATTCAAAATTAAAGTTAAAGTTTTAACCGGAAAATTTATCAGTTTGAATTGCTAAAATTTTTTTATTGTTATCTAACAATATCTTAAATATCGCACTTATTAATATTTCCTGCATTTCCGTATGTTCAGCTCGTAACAATAACATGTTATTTCATATCGAAATATCACACTTATGCCGTGTGACTTACCCAAGACTCATCAAACGTACCGGAAAGTTCGCGAGTAATCTGCAGGAAACTAAAGCTGTTTCCACGTGGTTTATGTGCCTCGTCACGAGTTTTATATGCCTTATTAACATCTTCTACCTCGTTCCACTAATGAAACCCCGAACATCTAATGACGTTTTATACGGCTTTATACGTGATCCATAAAACCTTTGTAATTTATTGTTACTGCTCTTCATTATTATTTATTTGGTAATACTCTTACCTTAAGGTGAGGTGAAACTATAAAATGTTTAGTTTCCGCCATGAAAACAATACAGCCTTATTATTTCAGCCTATTAGAATCTGGTAATAAAATTTCAATATTTTCTGGGAATATACGGTTTTTTAACAAATTTACTGTTATATTTTTAATTTTTATTGTTAACTAAATAATATTGCTTTTTTCAGTAGGGTAATATTTTTTAATATTTGTTGTAACTTAGATGACAACCATTATTTAAACAGGTGCATTATACAATATTTGCATTAGATGCAATTACAACCTTTTGTAATATTACAGTGCATTATGTTTATATAATGTACTATATGAATTGCTATTTTATCATTTATAGGCAAAGTCTTGTACAAATATTTCTAATTTTCATGTGCTGTTGCAAATAAATTTATTTACCCATTATGATTTATCAAAATCTTACAAGTACTAGCCTATCTGTACCTAAATAAGGAATTCTAGTTCTTTTATGCAACATAATTCATGGATAATACTGAAAAATTTTGTGTTAAGAATCAGAACCATTTCGCTGAGTCGTTTCTACTCTAATCCTCAAAGTCGCAATGTAAACTTTACTGACAAATTAGGAAAGTTTTATTGCTTTCTCACTCAGCTAGCTAATGCCTTCCTCAAATGAATTACTCCTCGTTTATAACCGCGACGTATTTAGCAAATATCAGGGCCTCTAGTGAGTTCGTCATGAGTGTGTTCCAGTTTTTTTTATTTTTTACAATGTTAAAGTAGTCTATGTTTTACGTACTCACACGTGTGTGTTTGGGATTCCGATTTGTATTTTATATTAACCTACATGCTATAACATTATCAATCTGAAGAAATTTTCGTAAATTATAGTAAAACTTCATATGAAATCATTAGTTTATAACATAAATATATGTTTAAAGTAGGTTAATTTTTAGCAATTAACAAGTTTTTTTTTTTTTTTTTTTTTTTTTTTTTTTTCAGAGGGCCAGGTTTCCTAGGCCTGGTAGTTGCCTCTCACAGCCATCCGGCTTATTGTGCACACTCTCCCAGGTTTAAGCTGTATCAAATCCCAGGCCTTTACAAAACCATGAGATATTCTGAACAATGCTTTCCTGTTCCAACCCCTCTTCCGTATGCATAAGAACACCTAGGGATCTTGAGCGTTTGCTCTGTAATGCCGGACATTCAAATATGACGTGCTTGGCTTGTTTCGTCAGCCTCGCCACATTTCCTGCACAGCGTTTCCTGAACTGGAATACCTATTCTGTTCAGGTGACTTCGGAATATCCAATGACCTGTAATAAAACCAGTCACCTTTCTGATCTCCGTTCTACTCATTCTAAGGGCATCTGCTGCAATGTTCCTTGATGGTCCCTTGAGCATCCGCTTTGCCTGTACATTCCCCTCAGTGTTTCTCCAATGTTGTAGGTGTTTGTTAGCCATCCACTTGGTAACTGATCTACGTGCTAAGTTATATGAGACCCCACACATTGGTTCAGGAACGGTAAGAAGACGCGTTGGCTCCCAAGTTTAGCGCAACCGTCTGCCCCTTCATTTCCTGTGATTCCTCTATGTCCAGGCACCCAAGTTAGAATAACTTTATTGGTTTTTCGCCAGCAATTTCAAGACCTTATGGCATTCCCAGACTGCTTTCGAATTACAGTCATGGTTGGCCAAGGCCTGCAGAGCAGCCCTGCTGTCCGAGTTAATGTAGATGTTTTTGCCTTTGTAGCCCCTTTCCACATTAACTCTTGCACATTCTGCAAGGGCTGTAACTTCAGCCTGAAAGACAGTTGCCAGTTTACCTAGGCTAAAGCTTAAGTTAACCCTCGGTCTGGCTCCCCAGACCCCTGCCCCAGTTACCCTTCAGAGTCTTTGGACCCGTCCGTGTACCAGGTTAGAGCCTTCTTCATGTAGTCAGGCTCACCTTTTGACCATTCCTTCCTCTCAACAATGTTGACTTGAAATGGTTTTTCCCAGTCCGTAACCTTTGCCATTCTGTCAGACATCATTTCTAGAATATCCAGTTTGAGAATGTCAACGATCTTGGAGTGCTTACTAGCATGGTGATAATGCCCAGTTCCCATTGCACTTCAGTCTGTAGGCAGCCATCCTAGCCTCTCCTATGACGAATATGTCTAGGGGCTGGGAGATTTAGCACTACTTCCATAGCAGCGGTTGGTGTTCCTCTCATGGCACCCGTTGTCCCCAAGCATGCCAACCGCTGTACCTTTGACAGGTTTTTTGCGGCAGTCACCTGTTGGACTTTTGGCCACCATACCACTGAGCCATACACCATCATTGGCCTAATGACTCTGGTGTACAGCCAGTGTGACATGTCGGGTCTAAGCCCCCATGTGCATCCTACTGCACGTCTTCACCATCATCAATGTAGTCTGAGATCGTCCTGATTATGTATTCCAGATGACAATTCCAGGTGAGTTTATCATCCAGTTTGGACACCTAGATATTTGAACTCCCTGCTTAACTGTATCTGGCCCCACACATAGGACTGGCTGTGTGATTTCCAGTTTCCTTCTTCTTGTAAATGGTATTCATGACGGTCTTCGAAGGATTTACTACAAGTCCTTCTTCGTCACACCATCGCTCCACAATGGCCAGTGCTCTCTGCATCATTTCCAGACACGTTACCATATGCTTACCTCTTATGAGTATAACAACATCATCTGCATAGCCTTGAGCATACATACCCTGTTCATTCAGAGTCCAGAGTATTTGTCATCCACAACTATGTTCCACAGGCTTGGTGATAATACACCTCCTTGTGGACATCCTCGCTGCGTTTTGACCTCTCTTGTGATTCCGCACAGAGATGCCTGTGCTCTTCTGCTCTTAAGCATGTTACTTATCCACCTAACAAACAGTTTTCTCCGTACCCTGGATGTAAGCTTAGACATATAGAGTGAGTACTCGTATTATCAAAAGCTCCTTTTATGTCCAGGACACTGCTAAAGCTATTTCCTTTTGTTCAATAGCTTGCTCAATCTTGCCAACCAGACAGTGTAGGGCTGTTTCACAAGATTATTAACCAAGTTAGTTTGTTATTTATTATGAATTTATACTATATCAAGTGTTTTTAAGGAAACATGATTTTTCCGGACGTTTGCCATCCACATTACATTGTTATGTAACCTAACACATAATTACTTAAAGTAGGAAACATTTTATCCTGGTTTGTAATTATGTGTTAGGTCACTTATTTACTTAAAGAAGAGATCAGATTGCAGATCTCGAAACGTAGTGTTATTGATTTTGTATATCACTGAACGATGGTAAAATGTCAGGAAATATCCTGTTTTCTTTACAATCCTTCCACCGTTAAAACCAAACTTCAAACAAAGGATAAAGGGTTTAGTTCATATTATTTTAATCTTAATTGAATAGAAACCCCATGTTGTGTGTTTATACAGTGTACATTGGCTTGCGACTCCTGGACTATTAGTGTTGTCCTAATAACTCTGCTTAATTTATAACTGAACTTAAAGCGAAGCAATTTGGAGACCGAACTGTAATGGTTTAAGGCGATATTGTAATATATTCCAGGTAAGAGAATGTTCGGCTACGATGGTAAATGGGTTCAGGTAATTGGTTACCATTGGTTGTATTCAATGGCACTTGGAGACACAGCGAGCGGATATTAGATAGTGACGAGCCTTTACAATGATCCATTATCGACATATTAAGGCAATGGTAACAGGATGTTTCTCCAGTAGGTCGGAATTGTAATTGGTTACTATAATTACAAAAAGGCACAAAGATGTAAAATTTTAAATGTCAAACTACTCCGTGCATAGTATAGATAAAACTCATGAACATCTCAAAACTTGACCTATTAGTCATTCGGGCCTATTACCGATGGGGTTGAAAAATTTCATTTCTGTATGTCTGTCTAAATATCTGTCAGTCCGCAAGGTATATCGAAAACGAATAGACCTATATACTTGGAATTATACTCGTACATGAAGCTTAATTTCTATTCGAAGAGCACTGAGTTCTCGATTATGATGCATGTCACTCTACACGATTTGGCTGAGCGTTAGAGAATATTATTATACTAGTCTTAGGCCTAACGGGTAACCATAATGACAACGAGAAAATAGTATAATACGGTAGTTTTTAAACGAACAAATTACACTTATAATAGACTTTAACATGTGATATATTAATACATGTAGCCTACGACATATGTATGTTTGGATAAAACATATCCAAACAAATCCAACATCATTTACGGTGATTTGGTGTGTAAACTTGTATTATTTAAACTCTGAAATAAAACTTAAATTTAAAGAATACAAACGTGAACATTAAATTTTCTTTGCCATACGATTATTTTACGATGATATTTTACACAGAAACTCAAACATGTCGTTAGGTGACAAGTGGCATAGCGTAAATTATAACTTGTTTAATATAATAAATAAAAAGTTTATATCCAAAATGAAATAGAGGTTTATATGAGTAATTTTGAATGGGTTTTCAAATAAAATGTGTTAAATAATGGATAGAGTAATTAATTCTTATTTTATTGTTTAATTGTGATGATAGAACGATTGTGAGGGAAACGTGAATTTTCCGGACATGTGTCATCGTTCAGTGAACAGATCTGTCAAAAATGGTACCGTGACAGCAAAATAAATGGCGCAAATCATGACAACCTTTACTGAACGTTACCTACTGGTCTCGTCTTGTACCGAATGGAGGAAACACATAGGGTTGGGTACCGCCGAGGTCGTAGTAATGAATACTCGATTTGGAAAGTTTACTTGTATGTTTAATTGTGGCAAATAAACATAAAAGCACCGCTTCTATATGTTATAAAATAATGTATCACCACGTCGCTGCCAAATAGAGTGCTAATGAACTAAATTATATCATGGGAGTGGGCTTAATGGTTCCAATATTTTATGGGAATTTTGCATACTAACTTAATAATTATTAAAACTTTAACATTGATTTCCCTTCGCGTTGATTTCTACTCACAAACGCGGGCGTCAGCACCTTGGCTCGACATTGCAGCTGTAGTCAGAAAAAGTGAAGGCTAGTAGACTAGAAGTCTAAAACATGAATGTTGGAAGCACTCGGAGTTGTACTCATAGTTAAAATAAAACTCAGTGACTTGAAATTACAATTCGAGGACAAGGCGCGCGAGATGTTGCTCGCCAGCAAGATCGGCAGCTACAAAGTTCACGAGAGAAAAAAATTAATACGCGTGCCAATTAGGTTATTAATCCGCCAAGAATGTAGTTCCAAGAATATCGGATGTAACTTATACTAACTAGTAACGAAAAACAGGGTTGCGAAAATATAAAATACAACTAAATAACGGTATCTCATTGGTTGGTCGTCCAGTGCACACCTATTGTGTATTCATAATCTCGGTTTAGCCTTTTGTTTTTAATAAGTGGATGTTTTAGAAATAGTGTGCATCAATGTTACAAACGATATGTTTGTTGTTGTTCTTGACATGAGTAACACAGCGCTCGTATGATTTGTTAAATTGTCCTAAATTGTAATTATCTGTTATTTTAGTTATCCAGCTGAGGAAGAGATAAGATTGATGATCTCGAAACGTAGTGTTACGGGTTTCTTGTACCACTGAACGACAGAAAATGACTGGAAAATGCAGTCTCGTAGAAGTAAGTAGTTACTGTCATGAACTGTTCAGTCTGTTATTTAGATCATATAAGCATACGTATTTTGGTATTTCATGTTGTTTCACTGAATTAAAACTGGTGACCTAGGTTCTTTCAGACAAAACAATACTGCAATCACAGACTCGGGTTTGGTGATAGATGCAAACAAAGCGCAATACACACAGAACGTGTTCGGCTCAATACAATGACCGTGGATAGGTCACGTGCTGTGGTTGTCTCGTGACAGGTGAGCCTACTGATAATCCTTCGACTCACCAGTAATCGCTGCTTTGAGGGATTATACATTTCCAAACCCCCTCTAGTGCTCGAGGCGACACACGATTTACCTACTTGTCGATGTGTTACATTCTGATTACTGATTAATTTCGCAATGTAATTCTTAGTAAGTGGAGTTAATACAAATAAAAATACAATAATTTAAAACTTTAACAATTATGATACTTTCTTCTATAGCGCAATTAACTTAAAAGTTAATTTATGTTGACGTTGATTAGTTATGTTTTGTTTAAAAAGTTATTCCATTGCTAACTTTTTGTATTGTACTATATTTTAGATTTAGTAATACATTTTGATCCAACCTTAGCAAATCTTTTATATGAAACATTTATAGATATGTTCAGGCCCTATATAGATGCTTAAATCTTAGTGTTAAAAAGCCCTTTTTTATTAATCTTATGTTTAAATAGTTTTAACTAAAGAGAACATTTCTCTCTAGAACAAAACGCAGGTTTGGAATCAAATAATATTCTAAAACATGGAAATAATCATATTTATTAATTTATATAGTAACAATTCTACAACTTCACGAAAAGTTGAATATATCCTATAAAAGTATCACAATCATTAATCATAAATCGCAAGCATGAAAAATGTTTAACTTTCTAATTCTGAAATTGTTATAATCTTTATTTGTGGTGAATACCATTCAATTATCTAACATGCAAATACTCCCACCATAATTAATATTGATGTGGTAATATGAACATGAACAGATGAAGAATGGTTAAATTATGAGAATACCATATTTACCTTTACATTACTCATCTTGTATTTGTATTTCACAAAATGTTATTCATATTTTTATTATCTACAATTCAGATCTACATCAGTCAAGAAACTATAGTCAAAACTGAATTTGTAAATCTTTAAATTTAAAAATCGTACAATAATTGAAAAAAACTCAATATCTCAATTGACTGGAAAAATATTTTTTTGTTTGCTCACATGATATCTCGAGAATGAACTGACTAATAGATTTAAATTTTTCACGAAGCTTCTTTTTTATACGAGTAACACTTAGTTCAACGATATTGTTTGTTACTTTAGTGTATTTCGCTTAGTGTTAGTTAACAGTTTTACATGGTGGCAACAAGAAAGTTGCAGAGTACACGAATTTATGAAAACATTTACATGAATATGACATATATCAGAATGAAATGAGCTATAAACATGTTACTGTCTATTCAACCTCAGAGCAGACTGTTACGCGATTCGTAGTTTGGCGTACTTCTACTTTGTAGTTATTGCCAAACATTATGTTTCATGGCTCATGTTGACACATTAATTATCAAATTACTTCAAGTAAATACAAGGACTCAAAGGGAGTGTATTTTCTGTATACGACTATTACTAAGTAAACCCACAGTTAGGTATATTGGAGCTCTGAGTGGGTTTTGTGAACTCTAAGTTGTAGCAAAGTTACTCCAAGTTACTACGTCCCATTGCTTCTAATTTAATTTATAAAGAATGTTACTAAATTTATACTATCATTAAACCCCAACAAACTCGTTTTAAAATAGTACTAACCATCATGAACAATATAGTTTGTATAATACATAACATTTTGAAGTTATAAGATTTTACACGTAGATCCCATAAGCATTTTTTCATCCCTTAATAAGATATGTAAGAGAGAAAGTGTAGTTTTGTACAAAATATTTTTTTAATCCCCATATGGTGAATAATATTATTTTGCGGAATGGATAAATTTTTTCGCTCTTACGTACAAGCATAACTATTGGGCTTATTTATCTCAAATTTTGCATGTTTTATCACATGTGTTTTGGAGGAGAAAAAGTAGGAGTATTCAAACTGTGTGACGAGTAAGAAACTTCACAGAGGTTTCAACTATAATCTTTAATCTATAGCTCATTTTATTCTCTAGGTATCCAATGTACAGATAGACAGAAAGACAACCCTACAGAGAGGAATTGCTACATCCGCTCAGCAGACAAAAGAGTAATTATGTCAAGCTACATAAGACGCTCAACACATAGTATAGCTGGACCTGCACCATCATAGAACCCATTGCTTTTTATGTATAAATGAAGTTTCATGCAAAATGTTAAGTCTAGAGAATAAATATTTATCCAAAATATTGCCACGTGATAAATTTATATTTTTCACTGAGTTACATATTTTAGCAGTGTTCAAATAATAAGAGTTCCGGTTAGCTAAGGAGGGTACTATTACACAAGACAGCACTGAAATAAAAACTTTTCCCCGACTATTAGGAAATTGTGCTCTCCTTCAACCACTGTTAGGAATCACACAGCTTACAAGTAAACCATAAAACATTAATTTTAAACCTGATCATAAGAAAATAAAATGTTCTGGTCATGTAATATGCATCTCACTATGCATCCTACTTATAAAACCTTTCAGTTTGGAAGCAATGTTGACTTTGTAATTGGCATTTTAATTAAGACAAATTTTAATTGATTATGGTTATGATACAAATCATTTTAGAGGGAATATAATACTGATAACAGTTTTACGGTTTTATTAATGTTGAAGCGTAGAACATCCAACTGTAGTATATTTTGGTGTGACAAAGTGCGTACAAGTGTATTTACCACTCATGAAAATTTAAATAAAATGCCTTATGAGACAGGTTAGCATTTAGAAACTATCATTCTACTATACTCCATCTTTTTTAGGCACATTCAGTACATGCAGTGCAAAGAAATTAAATTTATTAATAATGATAACGATTGGCTCAAGAGACAATAAGCGTAGAATACAAATTCCAATTCCTAAAACTCTGTTTAGATGATATAAACCCTATTCCAAACTCGAAAGTGTATTACAATCAGATGTGCGCTTTCTGGTGTCAAAGGCATTTTACAGCGTTGACGAGTTTCTGGCGTTTAACTGGGAGACCGCCCAATTCGATAACTGACTCCAGCGCTGTAAGTGGGTTGAAATTGGCGAAGGATGAATGAGACTGGAATGTATTAAAAATTATGTAAGTTTGAATGTGGTAGTTGTGTGGTATGAGAGTTTAAAATTTAGAAATAATTATGACGTTTGCCATACAATGTGAACAAATTGTTGCGAGCAATTAAAGATTTGATTTGATTGATTTGATTTGATATTAACGTGACGAGACTATTTTTACACATGGGAGATAAGTACTTGCTAAGATCACTTATAGGTCAATATATTTTTTATTAGTAATTACAACGATAAAAGCATTTTGATAAACACTCCAATTGTAATAAAGTTAATATTAAATTAAATTATTTTTGGAGTGCTTGTTTTAAAATGAATTATTAAATTATTTCAATAGACATAAATGATGTGGTAAACATAATAATAATATAATGGACAGTTTTAAAAAATCTATAAATCAAATAATCTAATTCTCATTGTCATGGTCGACTATTACGTAGAAGTGGTAAAATGAAAATTACAACCACGGGAAAACGTTTAGAGCAAACTTTGTAATCTATAGGAACAAATTTTGGTTAGTTGTTAAATTAATTAATAGTTAACAAAAATTAATTTTAATTTTTAAACTAATTAGTCTTTTAAAGATGTGCATATATAAACAGTTAACTGCTCCGCATTAATTTTTCATTGCGTATTATTTGTGCTTCTTCTAGGTAAAGTGGCTTATATAAAATCCTTCCACTAATTTTTATGTTTCATTTTAATGTATGATGAGTGATATAATAAAGTTTCTTTATTATATCGTACTACTTTACTATTCTTTTCAAAGCATAAATAACAAAGTAAGAGTACGTTAACCCATATGTGCAAGTCTATACCTCATTCAGTTCTTTAAATATCCTGCAGACAAGCAATTATACAGAAAAGAAATGTTCTCCAATGAACGAAGGGTAATTGGGCCAGCCTACTGAGGCTTTAATGTTACTCAGCCAAATTCCATGGATGAAAATGAAACATCATAGAAAATTATTTTTTTTATGTAGAAATGAAGTTTCATGCTAAATCCAGTCTTCAAATTGAAATATTTCTATGTATATTTTGCGACATTGTAGTTTCATATTGTTATTCATCAATTTAAAATTTATATCAATATTTAAATTTTTAAAGTATTTATGAATCACCAAGTGACAGTGTTGTACCTTTTTAGGTCATTAGGTTACAGATGTCATTATGTAGCATGTTAAAATCCCGTATTATTCTATTCATATTGCTTACAAATTTATTTATTCCGTGAAATTTTTCGATACCATGAAGGTTTCCATAAAGACCAATTTATCTATAGTGGTGATATATTTTGTTACAATACTTTGGCCTTTGAGTAGAAGAAGAGTTTCGGTACAGATAAACAAATAGACCGACCACAGAAAAGACAGGAATGCCACTCACTCTCCCTAGTGTATCCTTTACAGAAAATGGCCCTCAGTCAATTTATCTCTGTGTGGGGTAACAAAGAGGGTTACAAAGAATTGCGTGTTTTATAATGTAATGTTATAACATCCTACGCAGTATTTAAAAGGTCTTGCTTGACAGGCTTGGCAGGGGTATGTTAATGTCTAATGTTAAATCTACAATTCATTTCATTAGGCTACATGTGTCTATGTCTCATTAATTTTAAAACCAATACTCATATAAAAACTAAATTTTATTTGTGTGATGGTTTTCGTTTTCAATGAAAACGTTGTGCACATATCTGAAATCAAATTGGTTACAGTATTAATATAAAATTTTTGAACTTAAACAAAAATATATATGGAAATAACATCTTTAAACCAGCAAATTATGTTTAATATACTGTATTTGTGAAAAATAAACTGAATGTTTTATTACCTAAAAGAGAATGAGGGCGAATTTTGCATTAATTTATAGCCTACTCAGTTTCATTTCAAAAGTTTTTATTCTATGATTATCTAGTATCCATCTTGGTTAACCATACAATCAATGGAGAAATTCTCGTTCATCCAAATTCCTTGTAAAAACATGCATTATCAGCGGACTTAATGTTTCTATGTCATCATTTGATTTTGATTTTGCTTTGTGCAAAATATCAAGCCTACAGGTATATTTGTTTCTTAAATATTGAGTGATGAGTCGGATAGACACAGAAATAAAGGATTTCCATTCTCTCTTGTAATAGCTTTGTAATGCTCAACCAATAAACTATAGTGTTTTGTAATACTTTTTTGGGTTAAGAATCAGAATCATCCTTCTGAGCCGTTTCTACTCTAATCCGCAAAGTCGCAATGTAAACTTGACTGACAAATTAGTAAAGTTTTATTGATTTCTCACTCGACTAGTTAATGCCTTCCTCAAATGAATTACTCCTCGTTTATAACCGCGACGTATTTAGCTGAATATCAGGAAGTTACAGGAAGTCACGGGTATGTTACAGTTTTATGTTGTTTTGTACCAAATTAAAGCTGAGCCTTGTTTTCAAATTCTCATACTTTGTGTTTCTTATTCAACCACAACCTAAATGCTATAAATATAAATCTGAAAAAGTCTTCGTAAATTTAAATTAAATCTCATGTAAAACCTTTAGTTTATAACTTAAATATATATTGAAATTAAGATCTAAATACCATTGTCTAGTTTTTAAAACAACTAAAACCAACCGCTAAACATATAATCTGAGAAAACATTATCTCTTCATATTTTATACCCTCTCATTTTGACTTCTACCACAATTAGTGCATCAGGAAATTGATTTGTTCCTTAATAATTATTGGTATATTGATTTCAAGAAAATCCAGATTGTATGCTCATAAAATATAAATCACTTCTCGATTTCTACGTATTGATTTATAAGAATAAAACGATGTATCATCTAAAACACGTGAGATTATATACATTTTAGTCAATATCAGTAAGCTTGAGAACATGCTTTCAACGTGCTTGAGTGAGTTAAGGCAATTAGCAGTTGTTTATTGGGTTATTGGGTTGGCAACTATGAGTTGACGCATGGAGAAACGACGCATGTTAGATAGTGACGAGCCTTTTATATACATACATGTCAATATAAGTTGTGGTACTTTAAATTCTTAATGGGCAACTATAACAGAAATACTGTATAGCAAAATTATATAAAATCTTAAATAATAAATCAAATTTCAGAAATATTATGTACATATCACTATGTGTGTAAACAATAAAAAAGCATAAAAATCTTTAAAAACTGCACAATTTTTTAATAGTAAATACAAATATGGATATCAATGATGGAGGAAGGATTATGCGAGTCCTTTTGGTCGGTTTTTAACTCAAATAATATGTTGAATAAACCCCTACATGGAAAAAGAAAGTAATTCTTTGTCTGAAGTTTGTTTTATACAATAGAAAGAAAAAGTTGTGGAGAAAACAAGACTTTTCCCGGACATTTACCGAAAAGTGATACAATAAATTAGTAAGACCGCGTTTCGATATCTACAATCAACTCAGCCACAGCTGGATAAAAAAACCTGTCAAATAACTACAATTTGGTTTAAAATATAGAACGCCTACCAGAGCTCGTGACACGCATAACTCAAAAACCACAACAAACATGTCGTGTGTCAAGTCCGTGCTCACAATCGTGAACTGTTAAAGTCAAACGAAATAATAAAGGTTAAAATAGGTCTGAAGTAAAAGGCTAATCACTGAAAACTGACCAATAGTAAACAATTTTCTGATTTTCCATCATCTGGTTTCTCTCGTGGCGATCGCCATTTACTATTGCTCTCGGGATCATTTTCAGTGCATTTTCGGGTTGGTCGTTCAGTGCAGAAATATTGTGTCCTGTTCGGTCTCCATAGTTAATGTTTGTATTTGTATTAACTACATTAGTTTTTTTTTCAACTTAAACCATCTATACATGTATGTGTATACGAATGGAAATGGAACTAGTTGCGTGTTTTGTGAGTTATTGAGACTTTAGTGCATGGATTTGGTACAAGACATGTTTGTTGTGATTTCTGGGCTATGGGTGTCACAACGATCTAATATGATTAGTTTATTTTAACCTAAACTGAATTAATTTATTTGGTTATCCACCTTAGGAAGAGGTTATATTTCAGCTCTCGAAACGTAGTGTTACTGATTTATTGTACCTTAAGCCATGACAAATGACGGAAATATTCTGTTTTCTTCAAGTACGTAATATTTTTAATATATACAAATAATGTTGTGAAAATGTTATTTTTTAGTATTTTATTTATATAATTTAACCACTGATCTCGAAACGTAGTGTTACAGGTTTCTTGTACCACTGAACGACAGAAAATGACTGGAAAATGCAGTCTCGTACAAGTAAGTAGTTGTTATTTAGATCATTTAACCACACGTAATTTATTATTTTAAGTTCTTTCTCTGAATAAAAATATTGTAAACTAGGCTCTTTCGGACATAACAATACTGCAATCACAGATTCGGGTTTGGTGATAGATGCAAACAAAGCGCAATACAAACAGAACGTGATCGGCTCAATACAATGACCATGGATAGGTCACGTGCTGTGGTTGTCTCGTGACAGGTGAGCCTACTGATAATCCTTCGACTCACCAGTAAGCGCTGCTTTGACGGATTATACATTTCCAAACCCCCTCTAGTGCTAGAGGCGACACAGGATTTGCCTACTTGTGAGGGTGATGGATGCATTCTGATTACTGATTAATTTCGTAATATAATTCTGATTAAATTAAATTCATATGTTTGTACTTTCAATGCAACTGAACACATACGGATTAGAAAGTTTAGCAAAATCACTTTTCCTTCTTGGTGTAGTTGTGTTAAACATTTTTTTGGCTATTACTCGTAGTGTTTTGTTTACGTAATATGGATATTCCATACCCAACATATTTTAAATCGTTCATTTTTTGTGTACTTATAAATTTTAATTATAATATCGGAAAATCTGTTCTAAGAGACATTTCATAAACTACCTATCACTTACCTTCAGGTCCTACATACTGTAGTTGCTTACACCTAAATGTTAAGAATCAGGTTTCTATGGACATAACTAATTTTCACTAATCAAATAATTTCTGATTATGAGAAAACGTAGATTTAGAAACAAAGAATATCCCTGGAAATAGTTATTATTTATTAATAATAAATATCAATTTATTAATTATAAATCTCATGCATGAAAAATTAATATTGTATCCTAATTCTTAAAAACTTACAATTCTAATTATGTCTTTGATCGTCAAATCACCAAATATGAAGATATATCTACCATAAATATTGATGTAGTAAAATAAGAATGAGGGTTGAACAATATTTCACTCGATTGAATGGTCGTCTTCACTAAAATAACATCTTCGTCTTCCTCATTGTTTTATTTCTGTTAATTTTATTGTCATATTTACTTATATTTATTTAATATTTTTTAAATCAGAAAAATTAACTTCCTTAGGTAAGACATTATAGAAGTCTACTTTGATATAGTGTACACCACACGAGGAAAATATAAATATTTCAATATATTGTAATTATGTTACGTATAATAAAAGTATATTTGTTTCTTATGAGTCCGATTGATTACAGCTATTACCAGACATTATGTTTCATGGATCTATAATGATGACAAGTAAATTACCAAATTACTCCAGGTACGCAAATACCAGTACTCGAAAGTAGTGTATTTGCAGTGTACGACTAAGTAAACCCACAGTCAGGTACACAGCCCCGGGTGGGTTTTGTCAACTGTAAGTTGTATCAAAGCTGTTTCATGTTTACCCTACGTTTCATAGCCTCTAACCTAATTGGCTAGATATGTCATCACAACAGCTATGTACCAAACAGTAATGAAATCGTTTTTAGACTTATTTAATTATCATCAACAGTGCTAGGTACCATTCCGATATCGAAACATTAAAACTTGCTATTAAACCACACGAACCTTTTCCTTTATTCGTCCCTACTTACAGTAGTCTATATCGGAGGAAAGCTGTAGTTTCACACAAAACAGAAATAAACGAACTAAATATATAAATTCTTTGTAGAAGAAGTAGTGTTTCGATTGTACCTACAAACACAACCTACGGGACAGATTTAACCATTTGGCAAAACTTTGTCGCGCGTGTATTAAAGATAGGTTTGCTTACGACCCTGTTAATATTACTTGGGTGGATCATGAATACTGGTGCCTCAACGTGTTTACCAAGAATTGCTCCAATGTAGATTAAGGAAACTTTTTGGAGAATGTAAAACTGTGTAGTGTAATAAGTGACGATACTATTACATTTAAGTTGCTGTAGTTTTTCTGAAAGTCAGATGTAACTGAGAAACGCTTGCAATAATAAATGGAATTTTTAAGTTTATTTTAGCTAGTGTTGTTCTAAAGTATAGTTTTCGTACAAAAATCTCAGTAGTTTTAAAAAGGAATTGTGTATTTTATGTATTGTTTCCTTATATTAACCAAACAAGTGTATACATTACCTCTTCCTACAACTCCACTGAAATTAATAAATGGATATATTTTATTACTGGTCAAAAAATTATTGGTATAGACGGTATAGACTATAAATCGGTAAAGTTGTACATACAAATATGTCTAATGTACTATATTCCAGGATTCATATTCTTATTTTTTAAGATACCAGATATTTTATTAAAACTTTATTTTTATGACAATCATGATTTTTAAAGATCACGTTATTCTAAATGTACATTTTCAATAGATGTTTTATATTCCTTTACTTTAAAAGGACATAAACCGCGTTCCCCATAATTTTGTTTCTATGTATGATTTAATTTAAACTAAACATTGGATGCTCGTACTTCAATCTCAGCTAATTTCTTTTTGCAAAAGGCATGGACCACAGGGATGTGCTTGACCATGGATGCTAGACTTCACGGTAGGGGTAGCCAGCTGAGTACGGAGTGACGGTACGCAGACGTCAACTCGACACCAGCTGAGTACGGAGTGACAGTACGCAGACGTCACCTGAACACCAGCTGAGTACGGAGTGACGGTACGCAGACGTCACCTGAACACCAGCTGAGTACGGAGTGACAGTACGCAGATGTCAACTCGACACCAGCTGAGTACGGAGTGACAGTACGCAGACGTCACCTGAACACCAGCTGAGTACGGAGTGACAGTACGCAGACGTCACCTGAACACCAGCTGAGTACGGAGTGACAGTACGCAGATGTCAACTCGACACCAGCTGAGTACGGAGTGACAGTACGCAGATGTCACCTGAACACCAGCTGAGTACGGAGTGACAGTACGCAGACGTCACCTGAACACCAGCTGAGTACGGAGTGACAGTACGCAGATGTCAACTCGACACCAGCTGAGTACGGAGTGACAGTACGCAGACGTCACCTGAACACCAGCTGAGTACGGAGT
This sequence comes from Homalodisca vitripennis, assembly GCF_021130785.1. Lineage (NCBI taxonomy): Eukaryota > Metazoa > Arthropoda > Insecta > Hemiptera > Cicadellidae > Homalodisca > Homalodisca vitripennis. The sequence goes on from NC_060207.1 coordinate 9,163,391, forward strand.
GACGGTACGCAGACGTCACCTGAACACCAGCTGAGTACGGAGTGACAGTACGCAGATGTCAACTCGACACCAGCTGAGTACGGAGTGACAGTACGCAGACGTCACCTGAACACCAGCTGAGTACGGAGTGACAGTACGCAGATGTCAACTCGGCACCAGCTGAGTACGGAGTGACAGTACGCAGACGTCACCTGCACACCAGCTGAGTTCAGAGTGACGGTACGAAGACGTCACCTGAACACAAGCTAACTTTGGAGTGACAATATGCTGACGTAAACCTAACACCAGCGCGGCCGTCGTGCTGCTATACATAAATGTGCACTCTGTCATAGGCGATCCCAGATTTCTGTTAATGAATCTACAAATTTAAAAAGTTCGGATCGAAATTACATTACAGAGAGCTTGAGGACAAACAATACAAGCTTTACATATTATGGATTTATGGGAGCATAATTATATAATAAATTCATTTCAAGATAGCGCAATTAAATCATAAGATTTCATAGTTAAAGTAACTTTAGGTTTCATGGAATGTAACTTTTTTCAAGATAAGACCTGCCATATATTTTAATTTAAATGGTTCTACAAAAAGCATCGTTTTATACATTGTTACATTTTTTAAATATTTCACTAGGAAAATGTAAACGTTTCAGCAGATTGTTTGCAGGTGTGTGGTGGTAGTAAAAGGCTTGAGGGTGCAGGATATTGCTTACACCACAGCTAACACAAACACATATACTTCATTATTACAGGCTTGCGTTGGTAAAAGCCGTTACCTGAAAAATATTAAACAATATGTATTAGTTTATAGTAACAGATGATATTTACTTACATATGAATGTTTTCTAAACGTATTCAATTCTTGAATTGACCCATTACTTTATGTTAAAAGTCTCCATAAATCTATTCCGTATATAAATAAATAAATAATAAATAATTGTAAAACAACTTAAAAATGTATTGTTAGGGTATAAAAACATTACATTTTAAACTAAAACTTGGTCTTGGGTTTACACCTGTAGCTCCAATTTGATATATAAGATAATAATACATTTTCTCAATAAACCAAGAACAAAATTAATTGTAATATATAGAAATAATATAGAAATACTATATATATATTATTTCTATATTTAATTTTAATTGAGAAAATGTATTATTATCTTATATATCAAATTGGAGCTACAGGTGTAAACCCAAGACCAAGTTTTAGTTTAAAATGTAATGTTTTTAAACCCTAACAATATATTTTTAAGTTGTTTTACAATTTCCAACATTAAGAAACTGTATTGTATTGTTGTCAAAAAAGACTACCTTTAGACACATCGTTTACAAGTATAAAAGATTTCATTTCAACCGATAAAGATCTTTAAAAACTTTTTTTACATTTACCATACCCATGTACCCAGCTCAATCTTTTAGTTTTAACATTGCAAATTTTATATTATTGGAAACAAAGATTTTAATGAATTTTAAATAAATGTGGTGTTTACGTATAATTGTGTTACAGTTCCATATTTGTTCATTTTGTTCATATAATGTCTTACAAAAATATTGCTTTTTTACCGAACTCATGTAGGATTTAAATATACATCCTAAAAGTAATAAATGTAAATCAGTTGTACAAGTTCAACCACTTCATTGCTTTACAGTGATATTACCCGGTGATATTAAACATTAAAGGTGATAAATGTTTTGTAGTTTCAGTTGGATAAAATATTTTGGCTTTTCGCTAGAAGAAGAGTTTCGGTGGAGATAAACAAATAGGCCGACCATTGTCTCTCAGCCCAATTGTCGTAAAGTCAGGAATGCCACTCACTCTCCCGGCGTATTCTCTAGAGGAAGCGGCCCTCAGTCAGTTTATCTCTGTGTGGGGTAACAAAGAGGGTCACAAAGAATTGAGTGTTTTATAATGTAATCTTATGTATCTCCAATAAATATTTACATATTGTAACTTTAGGCGTTTCGCTAAAGTTGATTGCAAAATCGCAAATCAATTCATTTCATTTCATTAGGCTACGTGTGTTACTACGGCAAACCAAATATTTCACTGTTCAGAACATAACAAAATGTACAGCAATCATCAAAGTGCTCTATACATTTTTTTAATTTTTTAAACATCTACACCACATTAAACCCCAGTTAAACTTATAGTACTCTCACTCATACCATATTCATTCCAAACAATTTTCCCGTGACGGTTGGCAGTATACTGATTGTGCAGGTACCCAATCGTATGTCATAAACTCTTCAGCATTATTCGAGCGCGCTTTTAACTCCTTATGCATCGAAGCATTTTTAATTGATTCTGCCAACTTCTGACAAAACAAACTCCTGCATGTAAGTGGTCGTAAATCACAGTCCTGTGTTAGTCCAGTAAAGTCTCTGCTTCTGAATTCATACTCTTGTAAGTACTGACCACTTGTTATGGTACATTTAGACCTGCAAAATAGTGTTTTTTTTTTCTAAAATTTAGAGGCCCGGAAGAGTCAAAAGTGCAAAATTCTCTGAACCTAAAATATTGCGAATATGTGTATTGCTTGCTTTTGCATTTTTAACGCTATCTGGAACTTGTGTTCTATAACTAAGAAATGAGCTGGGTCATTGAAGAGGAACACCTCAGATGCCATGAAACTGAAGTATTTCAAGGAATTTTACATGATCAGTAGAATGCTGTATACAAGTCGTAAAACACACTTAACGTGAAATTTTGAATTACTAATCCCTCTGCAACCGGTGCGACTAGACTGGCAACCGCTATTTTTGACTTACCATTTCTGAAACGGAATTCATTCTCTTAAAGCAGGTACGATAGTATACAGTTCAGTCACATGTTCATACGTGAGATTACAAGTGCGATAAAGAAGGTAATGAAGTCACGAATGAACAAATCAAGAATCAAGCTTGTAGTCACAATGACTGTACGATAGTATACAGTTCAGTCACATGTTCATACGTGAGATTACAAGTGCGATAAAGAAGGTAATGAAGTCACGAATGAACAAATCAAGAATCAAGCTTGTAGTCACAATGACTGTACGATAGTGTACCGTTCAGTCACATGTCCATACGTGAGATTACAAGTGCGATAAAGTAGGTAATGTAGTCACGAACGAACAAATCAAGAATCAAGCTTGTAGTCACTATGACTGTACGATGGTTTAACGTTCATTCACATGTCCATACGTGAGATTACAAGTGCGATAAAGTAGGTAATGTAGTCACGAACGAACAAATCAAGAATCAAGCTTGTAGTCACAATGACTGTACAATAGTGTACCGTTCAATCATATGTCCATACGTGAGATTACAAGTGCGATAAAGTAGGTAATGTAGTCACGAACGAACAAATCAAGAATCAAGCTTGTAGTCACTATGACTGTACGATGGTTTAACGTTCAATCACATGTCCATACGTGAGATTACAAGTGCGATAAAGAAGGTAATGAAGTCACGAACGAACAAATCAAGAATCAAGCTTGTAGTCACAATGACTGTACGATAGTGTACCGTTCAATCACATGTCCATACGTGAGATTACAAGTGCGATAAAGTAGGTAATGTAGTCACGAACGAACAAATCAAGAATCAAGCTTGTAGTCACAATGACTGTACGATAGTGTACCGTTCAATCACATGTCCATACGTGAGATTACAAGTGCGATAAAGTAGGTAATGTAGTCACGAACGAACAAATCAAGAATCAAGCTTGTAGTCACAATGACTGTACAATAGTGTACCGTTCAATCACATGTCCATACGTGAGATTACAAGTGCGATAAAGTAGGTAATGTAGTCACGAACGAACAAATCAAGAATCAAGCTTGTAGTCACAATGACTGTACGATAGTGTACCGTTCAATCACATGTCCATACGTGAGATTACAAGTGCGATAAAGTAGGTAATGTAGTCACGAACGAACAAATCAAGAATCAAGCTTGTAGTCACTATGACTGTACGATGGTTTAACGTTCAATCACATGTCCATACGTGAGATTACAAGTGCGATAAAGAAGGTAATGAAGTCACGAACGAACAAATCAAGAATCAAGCTTGTAGTCACAATGACTGTACGATAGTGTACCGTTCAATCACATGTCCATACGTGAGATTACAAGTGCGATAAAGTAGGTAATGTAGTCACGAACGAACAAATCAGGAATCAAGCTTGTAGTCACAATGACTGTACGATAGTGTACCGTTCAATCACATGTCCATACGTGAGATTACAAGTGCGATAAAGTAGGTAATGTAGTCACGAACGAACAAATCAAGAATCAAGCTTGTAGTCACTATGACTGTACGATGGTTTAACGTTCAATCACATGTCCATACGTGAGATACAAGTGCGATAAAGAAGGTAATGAAGTCACGAATGAACAAATCAAGCTTGTAGTTACAGTGATTGTACGATAGTATACAGTTCAGTCACGTGGGACTCGCCGTGATGAGTTATACACAGTCGTGATAAACACTGTCGCATGCAAAGAGTTTAGTTGTTTGTTATTCGTGAGAAAACGGAACAAATGTGAAAAATGTTCTCTTATTTGTTTGTAATGAATTTTGGTTTTCATATTTTGTTCACCTATTCTAGATGCGTTGTTGGCCTCGTACCATAAGAAAAATTAATCCTCTATCTTTAACTCATATTAGGCGTAAACGAACTCATATTATGAGTCAAACTAGTATAATGATATTACAATTTATTTAGTTATCATAACAGTTTATGGTTTTATAATTACTTTTTAATTCATTTGTGTATTAAGTAGTGCAAGGGTAAGGGAAACAACATAGTAATGTCTAATAGTAACGTATACATAAAAAAAAATATCATTAGAAAATCATACGATTCCTATGATAGATTGTAGCTATTGTAGTTCTTGAATATTATAATTCTGTGTTAAAACTAAACTGGTTTTTTTTAACCTGAAATCATGGACTGTATTCTCATGTAAAATATCATTCCTTCATTTATAGTTTTATGTATAAATATTATGAACGATCTACCCTGCTTTTTAATCAGAACTTCATGCAGACCGCTTTCCGTCTTTTAAGACAAATTTTCTTGGTAGTATGAGAAATTATTATTTTTTTTATAGAAAAAACAGGTATAGACCCGTTTCGTGAACAAATTTCAAAAACTCCACTAAAGCTGATAAAAATACAGTGCATTGTGTTTAAGGTAGATTTTCTATACAATGCGTATTCAATAACTGTCCCATAAAAACTAACACAAGTTAAAAATTAAAAAAATGTTTTTCAAGTGATCGATTACATGTAACTCTCATGACAATTTTTCGATCATCAACTGGTGAAAGGAATGCTGAAACAAGTTCAGACTTGGTACATTTATTTTATAAATATCTTAGCCTTGTTTATTGGCCAAATGAAAACGCCATTTCGTTTCAATATAGCGGCTGTTGAAAGGTTTAAATTCACAATTCAGTTATTTAAGAACTTACAGAAAAAGTAAAATAATATTCTAAAATACTAAAAAATATTTTATAACTATTTGTAATAAACAATTTACTATACAGGGTGTTTCTAAATGGACTTTACAAATTTGAAAATTCATATAAATTTTATTAAACAAGGTACAGAGCTGGTTTTGGTGTTGTTTTAAAGTAAAAAACTCTTCAAGTTTTGTTACCTTAAACTAAAGATGTTCTATGTGGCTTCCGTTGGTTATTCTGCAGACATCCCATCGGTAGTCGATTTCTTCCCAGACTCGCACTAGCATTTCAGGTGTAACTTGCTCAGCAGCAGAGTAAATTCTTGCTCTAAGTTTCAGATAGAATGGCCGGCAAAGGGGGTACGTACACCATATCTTTTATGAAACCCCAGAAGAAAAAATTTAGCTCACGTCTGTGGAAACGGGGGGGGGCATGCAATCGGCGCATCACGGCCAATCCATTGACCTGGAAGCGGTTCATTTACAATATCCCGGACGTCAGTCAGATAGTGTGGTGGTGCGCCATCTAGCATAAAGAAAACATTTTGTTCTCGGTCAACCTCATCGATCTGTGGTATAAAAATTTCTTGCAACATATCAAGGTACACTATCCCATTGATGGTTCTCTCTTGGAAAAAAAGGGGCCGTACACTTTCCTCTTGCTCAACGCACAAAAAACGTTCACTTAGGGCTATCACAAACATGTTTGTAACGTTTCATGTGGATTTTTCGCTGCCCCAAATCCTACAGTTATGTGTGTTACCTTGCCACTTAAGTGAAAAAGTGAACTCGTCAGAAAATATTTTGTTGTCCAAGAAATGTTCATCATCATCCACTCGATTTAACATATGCACACAGAAGTTCCTACAGGCAATCTTATCAGTGTCTTTAATTGCTTGTAAAAGCGAATATCGGTTTTGGTTTTAAGTGCAAACGTTTTCTTAACACACGCCAAACCGTCATTTGAGGTACTTGCAGCTCATGAGATGCACGCCGGGTCGATTTCGTAGGGCTATTTACAAAACATTGTCTCACTTGCTCAACGACTTCGTCAGATGTGCTTGGACGACCTGAGGATTTTTTACGTTTCACTGAGCACCCTGTTTCTTTCTACAAAACAACTATGCCACTCATAAATTGTAGGCCTACTAGGAGGATCTTCAGCGTACTTGGTACGAAAAATTACGCTGAAACTGTTGTCGCAGACTTCGATTCTTCAAACCAAAACACACAACTAGCACGCTCCGGTCCAGTGAAGGCAGCCATGCTTAACGTAACTGTCACTAGCCTAGTGCTTGTGCGGCGCGATTAGGCACTAGCGGACTACGCGAGTCATAACTTGAAATGTTTTCCTTTAAAACAACACCAAAACCAGCTCTGTACCTTGTTTAATAATATTTATATAATTTTCAAAGTTGTAAAGTCCTTTTCGAAACGCCCTGTATATCAACTGACGGTCGAGGTATTTATAACACTTATATTAAAGAATAAATAGATTATTTTTTGCTTTCACAAACCCTACGTACTTTTTCCAACTGACCCAGAAGAATTATTTTCATTAATCTCAAGTGGTTAGTTTTAAAATGAATCTTTGATAAAACAAAATCCACATATAATCTTATTTCGTTAACACTGAAAAGTGTCGTTTACTTTATTTGTTGATAGGGTGAGATATATATTTTTTATCAAAGGCATTCAGTTTAACACAGATCCGTTTTAAGGAAGGAATCAGAAATTTCCCTTTATATATTCTTTAACGTGTTTTAATACGTGTTTAGTAAAAATGCCGTATTGCAAATAATTATTTTTATGCTATCATTAAGTACAGAGGTAAATCTTACATTTATAATAATTTTCTTAAACCACATGTTATAATAGATTAGTAATAAAGTAATACTAACTGAGAAATTACCATAAATCCAGATATCTCGTAACAGTTTCCACAGAACGCCCTCGCATGATACTGATTGAGGGACGGACGTTGGTTTAATTTCACGCACTGTGGACAGCTGATTTGCGGCCCGCCATTTTAATCCTCGCTCCAACACATGTTTGCTCGTACGCGCAGTCAAACAGCCGTTGTTACATATCAGAGGATCGGCGCTTTTATCTTGTATTTGTAAATAAAAGAAACGTATTTTTAAAAATGTCTGGTTGTAGAAATATGAATGGCGTACCTTGATGTGTGTTTTTTTTCGTAATCAATTTTTATAAAACAATAATGAAAATTAAGGAGTTACGTGCGACCGTAGTACAGTTTTCTCACATACGGTTTATTATGGCTTAAACAGAAAGGTTAAATCAGAACTGTGTCACTGCAAGAAAGCAGTGGTCAAGATAATATTGAACTTAGATCACATCCTACATCGACTAGCTCCCTAGAAGTATATAAACTAAATCAGAGAGATTTCTTACTTATTCCAGTTGTCAGTATTTATGACGGGATTGCGTCTAACCATCTAGCAAGGCTTTTCTTCTCTTTATATCAAACCGTTAGACGATGAATAATTTATAAACAAATCCGAGAAAGAGGATCATGCCGATTGCAAGAATTCACCAATTCACCAATGACTCTGAGGTCCTTAAAGTAATTACAAGATTGAGTGGAATGCAAAATTTAAAATGGGTTTTTCCATCAAGACAATTACCTGATTGAGATTATCTGCTTATTTTTTAGAATAAAAATGTAAGAGCTCGGGTTTACTTCGAATAATTATCACAAACATTCTCAGAAGAAAACGTATAAAACTGTAAACAGTAGAAAATCAAAATCAAAGCTGCAAAAAATATTTTGTGACTCTTGTCCCTCATAGATACTTGCATTTTAATAGACTATTTTACATTTTATTAGCCTTTCTATCGATCCTTTAGGTTAACTTTCTACGAGTGTCCATATATTACAAATAGATTTCACATTTTTTTAAATGAATTCCTGTACAACGGTGAAAATAAATCTTTGAATAATCAGAAAAATACCTTTAAAATTTAAGCTGCTATTGAACACTATTCAACACTTAACGAGGCTCATTTGACGTTTGACCTTTGAAGAAGTGGTTTTATCCTTATGGGAGACCCAACCGTTTTGAATGATTAACAGGATATATGAATACATTCACACTATACGGATATATAAATATTAAGTAATTGATTTTATACAATCTCTGTTCTCAAGCCTGCGTGGTTGCTGTCATGACCATTACCTAATTTTGTTGGTTGAAATCGCGTCAGAGCAGAGTTCGATAACGATTAAAGACGAAAAGCAGGATATCGAAAGTTTATAGTGATAACCTTGATGTAGGGTAGAGCACCTTTTGCGTTTACTGTGTGGAATTTAATTGAAGTTGGAGTTAAGACAACTCTGAATGGAGATAGTGCACGGAGACTCTGTAATGGCATCGCCTTCTATCCATTTATTTATATGTAGTGTATTCTACCTTGTACACGTCAACAAAGTTAAGATCAAGCAAGGCAATACTGTGCCTTTGATCGCATTCGAAGAAATGCCTTTGCTCCCAAAAGTTGAGTTTATATTATTGGAAACAAAGATTTTAATGAATTTTTAAATAAATGTGGTGTTTACGTATAATTGTGTAATAGTTCCATATTTGTTCATATAATGTCTTACAAAAATATTGCTTTTCCGAACTCATGTAAGGATTTAAATATACATCCTAAAAGTAAATAAATGTAAATCAGTTGTACAAGTTCAACCACTTCATTGCTTTACAGTGATATTACCCGGTGATATTAAACATTAAAGGTGATAAATGTTTTGTAGTTTCAGTTGGATAAAATATTTTGGCTTTTCGCTAGAAGAAGAGTTTCGGTGGAGATAAACAAATAGGCCGACCATTGTCTCTCAGCCCAAATTGTCGTAAAGCCAGGAATGCCACTCACTCTCCCCCGGGCGTATTCTCTAGAGGAAGCGGCCCTCAGTCAGTTTATCTCTGTGTGGGTTAACAAAGAGGGTCACAAAGAATTGAGTGTATTTATAATGTAATCTTATGTATCTCCAATAAATATTTACATATTGTAACTTTAGGCGTTACGCTAAAGTTGATTGCAAAATCGCAAATCAATTCATTTCATTTCATTAGGCTACGTGTGTTACTACGGCAAACCAAATATTTCACTGTTCAGAACATAACAAAATGTACAGCAATCATCAAAGTGCTCTATACATTTTTTTTAATTTTTTAAACATCTACACCACATTAAACCCCAGTTAAAACTTATAGTACTCTCACTCATACCATATTCATTCCAACAATTTTCCCGTGACGGTTTGGCAGTATACTGATTGTGCAGGTACCCAATCGTATGTCATAAACTCTTCAGCATTATTCGAGCGCGCTTTTAACTCCTTATGCATCGAAGCATTTTTAATTGATTCTGCCAACTTCTGACAAAACAAACTCCTGCATGTAAGTGGTCGTAAATCACAGTCCTGTGTTAGTCCAGTAAAGTCTCTGCTTCTGAATTCATACTCTTGTAAGTACTGACCACTTGTTATGGTACATTTAGACCTGCAAAATAGTGTTTTTTTCTAAAATTTTAGAGGCCCGGAAGAGTCAAGAGTGCAAAATTCTCTGAACCTAAAATATTGCGAATGTGTGTATTTGCTTGCTTTTGCATTTTTTTAACGCTATCTGGAACTTGTGTTCTATAACTAAGAAATGAGCTGGGTCATTGAAGAGGAACACCTCAGATGCCATGAAACTGAAGTATTTCAAGGAATTTTTACATGATCAGTAGAATGCTGTATCCAAGTCGTAAAAACACAACTTAACGTGAAATTTTGAATTACTAATCCCTCTGCAACCGGTGCGACTAGACTGGCAACCGCTATTTTTGACTTACCATTTCTGAAACGGAATTCATTCTCTTAAAAGCAGGTACGATAGTATACAGTTCAGTCACATGTTCATACGTGAGATTACAAGTGCGATAAAGAAGGTAATGAAGTCACGAATGAACAAATCAAGAATCAAGCTTGTAGTCACAATGACTGTACGATAGTATACAGTTCAGTCACATGTTCATACGTGAGATTACAAGTGCGATAAAGAAGGTAATGAAGTCACGAATGAACAAATCAAGAATCAAGCTTGTAGTCACAATGACTGTACGATAGTATACAGTTCAGTCACATGTTCATACGTGAGATTACAAGTGCGATAAAGTAGGTAATGTAGTCACGAACGAACAAATCAAGCTTGTAGTTACAGTGACTGTACGATAGTATACAGTTCAGTCACGTGGGACTCGCCGTGATGAGTTATACACAGTCGTGATAACACTGGTCGCATGCAAAGAGTTTAGTTGTTTGTTATTCGTGAGAAAACGGAACAAATGTGAAAAATGTTCTCTTATTTGTTGTAATGAATTTTGGTTTTCATATTTTGTTCACCTATTCTAGATGCGTTGGCCTCGTACCATAAGAAAAATTAATCCCTCTATCTTTAACTCATATTAGGCGTAAAACGAACTCATATTATGAGTTAAACTAGTATAATGATATTACAATTTATTTAGTTATCATAACAGTTTATGGTTTTATAATTACTTTTTAATTCATTTGTGTATTAAGTAGTGCAAGGGTAAGGGAAACAACATAGTAATGTCTAATAGTAACGTATACATAAAAAAAATATCATTAGAAAATCATACGATTCCTATGATAGATTGTAGCTATTGTAGTTCTTGAATATTATAATTCTGTGTTAAAACTAAACTGTTTTTTAACCTGAAATCATGGACTGTATTCTCATGTAAAATATCATCCTTCATTTATAGTTTTATGTATAAATATTATGAACGATCTACCCTGCTTTTTAATCAGAACTTCATGCAGACCGCTTTCCGTCTTTTAAGACAAATTTTCTTGGTAGTATGAGAAATTATTATTTTTTTATAGAAAAAAACAGGTATAGACCCGTTTCGTGAACAAATTTCAAAAACTCCACTAAAGCTGATAAAAATACAGTGCATTGTGTTTAAGGTAGATTTTCTATACAATGCGTATTCAATAACTGTCCCATAAAAACTCACACAAGTTAAAAATTATAAAAGATGTTTCTAATAAATACCTCGGCTATGTTTATTCCCCAGTGGCCGTTTGCACTGTAAGAAAACCACAACTCTGCTTTTAAGGATATGCAGAAAGTGTTCTGGAATGCTTATACTGTTTTGTAAACTTTCGGTAAGCAATAATTTTTTTCATCACTTATGTTTTTCAAGTGATCGATTACATGTAACTCTCATGACAATTTTTCGATCATCAACTGGTGAAAGGAATGCTGAAACAAGTTCAGACTTGGTACATTTATTTATAAATATCTTAGCCTTGTTTATTGGCCAAATGAAAACGCCATTTCGTTTCAATATAGCGGCTGTTGAAAGGTTTAAATTCACAATTCAGTTATTTAAGAACTTACAGAAAAAGTAAAATATATTCTAAAATACTAAAAATATTTTATAACTATTTGTAATAAACAATTTACTATACAGGGTGTTTCAAAAAGGACTTTACAAATTTGAAAATTCATATAAATTTTATTAAACAAGGTACAGAGCTGGTTTTGGTGTTGTTTTAAAAGGAAAACTCTTCAAGTTTTGTTACCTTAAACTAAAGATGTTCTATGTGGCTTCCGTTGGTTATTCTGCAGACATCCCATCGGTAGTCGATTTCTTCCCAGACTCGCACTAGCATTTCAGGTGTAACTTGCTCAGCAGCAGAGTAAATTCTTGCTCTAAGTTCAGATAGAATGGCCGGCAAAGGGGGTACGTACACCATATCTTTTATGAAACCCCAGAAGAAAAAATCTAGCTCACGTCTGTGGAACGGGGGGGGGCATGCAATCGGCGCATCACGGCCAATCCATTGACCTGGGAAGCGGTCATTTAGAATATCCCGGACGTCAGTCAGATAGTGTGGTGGTGCGCCATCTAGCATAAAGAAAACATTTTGTTCTCGGTCATCCTCATCGATCTGTGGTATAAAAAATTCTTGCAACATATCAAGGTACACTATCCCATTGATGGTTCTCTCTTGGAAAAAAAGGGGCCGTACACTTTCCTCTTGCTCAACGCACAAAAAACGTTCACTTTAGGGCTATCACAAACATGTTGTAACGTTTCATGTGGATTTTCGCTGCCCCAAACCCCAAATCCTACAGTTATGTGTGTTACCTTGCCACTTAAGTGAAAAGTGGACTCGTCAGAAAATATTTTGTTGTCCAAGAAATGTTCATCATCATCCACTCGATTTAACATATGCACACAGAAGTTCCTACAGGCAATCTTATCAGTGTCTTTAATTGCTTGTAAAAGCGAATATCGGTATGGTTTTAAGTGCAAACGTTTTCTTAACACACGCCAAACCGTCATTTGAGGTACTTGCAGCTCATGAGATGCACGCCGGGTCGATTTCGTAGGGCTATTTACAAAACATTGTCTCACTTGCTCAACGACTTCGTCAGATGTGCTTGGACGACCTGAGGATTTTTTACGTTTCACTGAGCACCCTGTTTCTACAAAACAACTATGCCACTCATAAATTGTAGGCCTACTAGGAGGATCTTCAGCGTACTTGGTACGAAAATTACGCTGAACTGTTGTCGCAGACTTCGATTCTTCAAACCAAAACACACAACTAGCACGCTCCGGTCCAGTGAAGGCAGCCATGATTAACGTAACTGTCACTAGCCTAGTGCTTGTGCGGCGCGATTAGGCACTAGCGGACTACGCGAGTCATAACTTGAAATGTTTTCCTTTAAAACAACACCAAAACCAGCTCTGTACCTTGTTTAATAATATTTATATGAATTTTCAAAGTTGTAAAGTCCTTTTCGAAACGCCCTGTATATCAACTGACGGTCGAGGTATTTATAACACTTATATTAAAGAATAAATAGATTATTTTTGCTTTCACAAACCCTACGTACTTTTTCCAACTGACCCAGAAGAATTATTTTCATTAATCTCAGTGGTTAGTTTTAAAATGAATCTTTGATAAAACAAAATCCACATATAATCTTATTTCGTTAACACTGAAAAGTGTCGTTTACTTTATTTGTTGATAGGGTGAGATATATATTTTTATCAAAGGCATTCAGTTTAACACAGATCCGTTTTAAGGAAGGAATCAGAAATTTCCTTTTATATATTCTTTAACGTGTTTAATACGTGTTTAGTAAAAATGCCGTATTGCAAATAATTATTTTTAAGCTATCATTAAGTACAGAGGTAAATCTTACATTTATAATAATTTTCTTAAACCACATGTTATAATAGATTAGTAATAAAGTAATACTAACTGAGAAATTACCATAAATCCAGATATCTCGTAACAGTTTCCACACAACGCCTCGCATGATACTGTTGAGGGACGGACGTTGGTTTAATTTCACGCACTGTGGACAGCTGATTTGCGGTCGCCATTTAATCCTCGCTCCAACACATGTTTGCTCGTACGCGCAGTCAAACAGCCGTTGTTACATATCAGAGAATCGGCGCTTTTATCTTGTATTTGTAAATAAAAGAAACGTATTTTTAAAAATGTCTGGTTGTAGAAATATGAATGGCGTACCTTGATGTGTGTTTTTTCGTAATCAATTTTTATAAAAACAATAATGAAAATTAAGGAGTTACGTGCGATCGTAGTACAGTTTTCTCACATACGGTTTATTCTGGCTTAAACAGAAAGGTTAAATCAGAACTGTGTCACTGCAGAAAGCAGTGGTCAAGATAATATTGAACTTAGATCACATCCTACATCGACTAGCTCCTAGAAGTATATAAACTAAATCAGAGAGATTTCTTACTTATTCAAGTTGTCAATATTTATGACGGGATTGCGTCTAACCATCGAGCAAGGCTGTTCTTCTCTTTATATCCATAGTTAGACGATGAATAATTTATAAACAAATCCGAGAAAGAGGATCATGCCGATTGCAAGAATTCGCCAATGACTCTGAGGTCCTTAAAGTAATTACAAGATTGAGTGGAATGCAAATTTAAAATTGGTTTTTCCATCAAGACAATTACCTGATTGAGATTATCTGCTTATTTTTTAGAATAAAAATGTAAGAGCTCGGGTTTACTTCGAATAATTATCACAAATATTCTCAGAAGAAAACGTATAAACTCTAAACAGTAGAAAATCAAAATCAAAGCTGCAAAAAAATATTTTGTGACTCTTGTCCCTCATAGATACTTGCATTTTAATAGACTATTTTACATTTTATTAGCCGTTCTATCGATCCTTTAGGTTAACTTTCTACGAGTGTCCGTATATTACAAATAGTTTTCACATTTTTAAATGAAGTCCTGTACAATGGTGAAAACAAATCTTTGAATAATCAGAAAAATACCTTTAAAATTTAAGCTGCTATTGAACACTATTCAACACTTAACGAGGCTCATTTGACGTTTGACCTTTGAAGAAGTGGTTTTATCCTTATGGGAGACCTAAACGTTTTGAATGATTAACAGGATATATGAATACATTCACACTATACGGATATATAAATATTAAGTAATTGATTTTATACAATCTCTGTTCTCAAGCCTGCGTGGTTGGTGTCATGATCATTACCTAATTTTGTTGGTTGAAATCGCGTCATAGCAGAGTTCGATAACGATTAAAGACGAAAGCAGGACATCGAAAGTTTATAGCGAAGACCTTGATGTAGGGTAGAGCACCTTTTGCGTTACTGTGGAATTTAATTGAAGTGTTAAGACAACTCTGAATGGAGACAGTGTATAGAGACTCTGCAGTGGCATCGCCTTCTATCCATTTATTTATATGTAGTGTATTCAACCTTGTACACGTCAACAAAGTTAAGATCAAGCAAGGCAATACGGTGCCTTTGATCGCATTCGAAGAAATGCCTTTGCTCCCAAAAGTTGAGTTCTGAGGAAAGACCTTGTCTTTATGGTCTAGTTCAAACAGATGATGGGCGAGAGGTATTCACTTTTTGCGAGATAAAAAGGCCAATTTAATGCTAAGCAAGTTTAAAGACATTTTAACTTCATCTTCCTCCGCATAATGCATAATGCACTTTCGTGATAGTTTGTTTGGGGCTACCTGAGTTTCCAGTGTTTTTGCTCAATCAGACCGGTTCTGGACCAAATGTAGGATATATAAAATCAAATTTGAAATAAAAGAAAAAAATGTTTTTTAGACATCGTAGAACTATGGATTTTGAAAGAAAACTTTTGAACATCATAAATGACGCATCATTCTGTGAGGATTTGTCACAACGAACAAAAATACGTGCTACTCTGTTAAAAAAACTCTGTGACCCACAAATTCCTCACAAAAGCCATTAAATTTGTAGTGAATTAGTGGGTTTCAAGAAAATAGACGATTTCAAAAGTATACAAATAAGAATATGTATAATATTTTATATTTAATAGTAAAAATTTCAAATTTCTACATTGAAATAAAATTAACTAATATATAGTATAAAATGTTCAGGTATATTTATTACATTTTTATTTGATTCTTATACTATTTAGAGTGAATCCTTTTATGGACATGTCGCGGGATAGCTTGTTCATAAATTTCATTTCTTTTCATTTCTCCTTAAATAAATAGAATTTATAAAAAGGTATTCATACCACCAGTGTGTTTACATAGAAAACACCAACACAACGAAAGTGTCTGTATTGTTAACTATTTCCATGGAAACTAAATGTCTTTAATTAAGTCTTGTGCTAGTCGGACGTGTTATCAAAAGGCTCTTCATATACACTAAACAAAGCTCAGTTCAACCAAATTCGCAAAGTTAATTCTTAAGGAGGAGGTTATATAAAGGTCAGAAGCTAATCAAAACAGGCGTTCGTTTTCACGGTTGAGTTCCAACCTAAAAAAGAGTCTTCGAGCACCAGCATCTTCATTTGGAACAGGAATCACAAAGTCCTAGGAGATCTTCACTGAGAGCTTTGTTTGTGGTAGAAACCACAGGAAGAAAAGGAATCAAAAGGCCAACTAGAGTTCCAGACTACCTTTTGGAAGAGAACACAGACCCAGCGGAGGTCTACAAGGTCTTAACTCCAAGAGTTCGAAAAAGGTACTTAACAAAAACTTCACACTTTCTTCTGTTTGAAACAGACTACCACTTCAGGAGAAAGGACCCCGGGGGTTATCCTTCATCTTCTTAAGCTCGACAAGGAACAAGAGTCCAGAACGTCTTCAGGGAATTTCTTGCATCCTGACGGTTCCTTTCATAACCATCTACAACCAATCGGCTACTTATTAGACTTCTGCAACGTTGGGCAATGTGCTCGTGTAAATATCCTGGGAGCGGTACTGAACGTGCAAGGTAGATAGGATGACCGCTACACTACGTCGCGTTGGTCGGAGCGGCGTAGACACAGGGGGTAGGACACCCCCAGAAAACCCCCATTGGCCTGAAGGCTAAATTATTTTTGTCCCTTCAGTGTTTCAAATCTATGTGTTAAATTATAGCAAAGTTAATAAATAATCGTTTATTACTGTTTCGTAATTGTTCATGTGGAAATCTATAAGACTTAAGAATTCATAATGTTAGCAATACATCGAAACATGCACATTATCCAATACAGCTCACGCAATAATTTAAAATTCTGAAAAAAGATTATTCAGAGATTAAATCAAAATAATATACACATAAAGGGATTTATAATTCCTCAACACCAAATAATTCTTACAAGTATAAAATATTCAATGACCAAATCACAAGTAAGATTCTTAAAGCTTTACCAAACTTTATGTACACATGGCCCAGCTTTGGGTTAATTGTTTCTATTACAGGTACTTCAAGAAATAATTTTCACTCAGGAATGATTTTTTCAATCATCACTGGCCACTTTAATATTCTGATCAGCTAAAAACACTTTAAATGTCACATCACTCCATATCCACTCAAACAAGGACCATGACTGTTAGTAGTTTGGTATATTTATTTCTTTCATTATTCTTCCTACACATCTTTATGATCTCTATACTTGGCAAAGTTTTAAATATTTAAATATATTTTATGGTGAACACACATTGGAATCTTTCGAGTGAATACTATTTTTCAATCACTCAAATTATATTTTTACTTTTCGAAACGTGTTGAAATCGAAATTAGGCTTCCAGTCATGCGATCTTGGGTTAAATTGTTGGTGAGGTTTCAAAAATCAGAAATATACATTTGGAAAGATAAGCAAATGAACTACAAGGTCTCTGTAGCGTAAAGCTGACTATACACTTTTAATACTAAATTTATTACATTTACAAATAGTTTAAAGTGTTGTATTCGACTTTCGCATTGTCGTATTAACTCTCCCATAATAATTCCGTCGAAATTTTGATTTTTGTTACAATTATATATGTGAAGTGGATGTTTTATATAAAGTAAAATATAAATTTTTGTTTAAAAAAAATCAGTTTAGGTTCCTACAAACTGTATAGGTCAATAATATGGAACGTAAAAGACTAATTTGACACAGTTATCAATGTAAATTTGAAAACAAATGTTATAACACTCCGAGTTAAAATTATTTCATGTATATTCCTGTTTCAAAATTATTTTATTATTCACCTCGATTCACCAATAAAAATACAACAAATATTATAGAACTTGATATTAATGAAATTGATCAGTGAACCTATTATTTCTCTATACAGTTTGTAACAACATACGTGAATGCTATATATTTACCATTAATAAACTATTTGTTCAAAAAACCTAAGTATTTGTAGTTTTTTTGTATTATTAAGTTAAAAAATTATGCTCGATTAAAATTTGTGTGTAATATAATATTGGAACAAAATACAATGTTTCTAAACAAATAGTTTCACAAAACTTGTCTTGTAATTTGACGCAACTCTATTGGTTAATCAATATGCAAAGTAAGAAATAATGCCGAGGGGTTATTGTAGTTAATTTACTGGTTCGGAATGTGTGAGACAACACATACAGTGTGGCCTGTAACTATACCGCCTCTTTCTTTGATAGTAGTTGAATCGATAGATACTGGAGAGCAGTAATTGTATACATTTCCTAGCACCAAAGGTCCGGCAGCAGACACTGGTACAGGATTATGCCACTCTGTTCGAGCGCATGGGATCGCTAATCCTATTATAGCCAGTTGTCTTTGCTGAAGGTTGTTGTTCGTTCGATCTACGCGTCTCGATGTCTGATTACTAGTTGTTGTTGAGATTTACTTTTTCAATAGTGTTATATTTCTCTGAATGTTATCAAAATAGCTTTCATTTTGAAAATCTCTTGTTATATTTTCTTATCATATTTTAGAAAACTTTCTGCTAATAAACCTATTAGTGCTAATAAAAGTGTTAAAATAAATAAAAACTACTGAATACAATGAAAAACTTTGTAGGCGTAAATAAGAAGGTCAGGGATGTAAAGAATAACAACGGTATTTATTTTGTTCTATGAAAGGTTTTGCTGTGGTCAAGGGATTTCCAGCATTAGCAATTGTTCTGATTGTTATTTTTTGTAAAATTAATATTTAATTCAAGCGGCATGAGTGTCCCCAGAAGAACATATTTTATAATTTATTGGAAGAGGCAAAGTAAACCATTTTATAGTAACAAAGGACTTTAATATTCTCAAGAGGTAAATTACGCTGGACAACCTAGGCAAAATGTTGTCTATATGATGCTATGGATCCTGTATCAGCAACGGTAATACATGCTGTAAACAATTTCGGATTAAAACGATTCATTAACGCGACCTCATATACTTGTTCACTCACTCACTTACTTACTTGTTCACAACTGAAATGTTGACAACATACTCGTGTGTGAAGCTACCTGGCAATGCTTCATCATCTGATATATTGTCAAGGCACTCTGTTAATAAGTGTATAGAGAAATGAAGCTGTTAGGTTGTAGGTGGAAGCTATTGAACATGGTTATATGAATTGTTGTTATTGTTTTGGAGTAAGAACCTTTTCTTAAACCTTTGTAACATTACATAACTCCGTATTAATAATGAATCGGTACAAGAGTATTTAATCAGTAGGATATCGCCTATTAATACATATTAGTACTGTTGAGCGGTTACTTCCAGTCGATAAGCAATGTAATTATTAGTTGTCACAGCAAGTGAAGTCGGGCCGTGATAAACTCGCTTAACAAGTTGTCAGCTTTCAAGAGTTCGTACGCTTCTCCCAGGTTCACTTAATTAGTTGTGCCTTCAAGTTGTAATCACTGCTAAAGCCTCTCGTTTGATGAATTCAAGCTAGTTCAACAACTTACATCCCCTCCCCCCGACTCCCATTACACATTGTATTTGCTTGGATTATGTACATATACCTGGCTATAGTAGTTATAAATGTTACTTTTTCACTTAAGAAACACACACTCTTAATGAAATACTGAAATGTTTGTGTTAGTTTATTTATTGAAACTCAATTAGAGATATTAAAGGGATATTTTTTATCAAAATTAGAATTTTTAAGTCCTTTATTTGAAGTTAAACTTTGTTCGAAGAAATCTGATAGTAATTGAAACAAGGAAACGGATTGGTATATTTTATTTAATTTGGGAGATTTTGTTTCAATTAAAAAGTAAGAAGCTGTTGAAGAACTTTATCAATCATGACATCTGATTCCAAACAGTTATTTGTGCAGAACAATACAAGAAAGAACTTAGCTTTGTACCTTTAATACTTAAGAATTTTCTTCAACCCTGTGAACGCTTTTAAGCTACGTTTAATTTTCTTTGCCAAATGATAAAATATCCTTAAATATGTGGGGTTTTATTACTCTAACTAAAGAAATACTCCCGATACCTTGTACCATACATTGTTGTCGTTCCTCCATATGTTATGCCGTATGATTCATTAATTGATAATTAAATCGGTTTTTTTATGATTTTAAGTTAATAGTTAGTAAACAGAGTATGTAAATATAATTGGATTATACACACTTACAGGCTGATAAACAGTTAAGACTTGCACGTACCACAATACTATGATGTTGGAGTCTGATAAACACTAATGCATGTTCCACAATCTAGCTTAGGCTTGAACCGAGAATTGAAGACCGCGTTAGCAGATTGACCTTATTAGGGACTGGATAAAAACTTATGTTTTGTTTTATGTATAATTTGTTCCACATCTTGTAATGTTTTTTTTTCACGAAACTGTAGCATACTATGATGCAATCAACATATTCCGTAAATGATAAATGGAAAACACGTTAAAGCTTCATATATTAAACATTCGTAATACAATTATGGGTTCTTTTGTCTATAACTTCTTATTAAATTACAAGGGTAATTTTGATACAGACCTTCATAATTCCAAAAATAATGAGCAATAATTTATATTAAATTGAAATTTTAACATACATGCTTTACTGCAATTAACCAGTACCACCACTTTGAAGTGTAATTATGTGTTTTTTGATAGCACAACTCATTAGGTATATACAATCATAATAAATATTGTGGATTATCATTCAGTTGCTAGTTTAATATGTGATAAAATCAAAAACTGCACTTCGAGTAGATTCTAGTCGGTGGCTAGTTTAGAAACATTGCATTCGACTAAATTCTAGTCAATGGTAAATGTAGAAACACCGCATTTGACTAGATTCTTGTCGATGGTCAATGTGGAAACACCGCATTTTGACTAGATTCTAGTCGATGGTCAATGTGGAAACACCGCATTTGCCTAGATTCTAGTCGATGGTCAATGTGGAAACACCGCATTTGACTAGATTCTAGTCGATGGTCAATGTGGAAACACCGCATTTGACTAGATTCTAGTCGATGGTCAATGTGGAAACACCGCATTTGACTAGATTCTAGTCGATGGTCAATGTGGAAACACCGCATTTGACTAGATTCTAGTCGATGGCCAGTAAGAGAGTTAAGTTTTCACTGTTCGAGGTGATGCACAAAATTAATCATTTCATTGTCTCGTCCTGCATAGTAGCGAGAAACGATTGTGCCGGTCACAATTCGCCTTACAGAACATAAACGTTTCAAAGTCTAGTACAAAAAGTAAATTTGTCATGTTTTTTTATTCACAACCCCCATTTTACTTGTTCAACCGTACATTCACCATAGTGACTTAACAGCATTAATCAGAACACTAGAACAACCCGCAATTAACCCTTTGAACGCCGATATAAATTTAGTCATTTTTTTAGATTACGCTCATTTAAGGTTAAAAAATAAAAATGAAAATTCCTTAAAGCTAATTTTTGTATTCCTTCCTAATGACTAATAATCACACAAAGAAAATTTTACAGTAATGTAATACTTGTATTAAAATAATCAAATTTTTTCATAATAATAGAATATTACATTAAAAAATCAAATTTAGGTTACAGAGTAATCAAATGCATGTGATGAAAAATATGAAAACTCAAGGATAAGAAAACAAATAAAGTGTAATATGCTGATCTTGATTAGTTTTATAAGTTCTGATAATATTTGATTTAGGCAGTTGTACGGTAAACTTCAAAACAAAAATCGGGATGAAGCCATGGGTCTCAGGACATGACTTGCAGCCATAATTACTCAACAGAAAAGAAACAATAAAAACTTTATTATAACACCTAAAACATGGTAACAATAACTTTTTACAACAGTTTGTATAAGGGATGACAACGCAAGAACACTTCCCAAAGGCACAATGCGTGCTCCACTGACAGTCGGTAATGGCGGATAGTATCGTCATCGGCGTACGGACGGGAGTGGGAGAACAGCTGCCGGCAACAAAACAATTTACTGTTTACCTACTGCGGCCAGCTGACAGCTGCAACTGGATTATTTGGTCAAGCCAGTACATTACTTTGTATTGTGGCTTATGTATTGAACTTATAAACGTCAAAAATATTAATAAAATATATTTTTATCGATCGGCAGATTATTTCGTCTTTGGCGTTATAAGAACAAAACACATCGCGGATTATTCCGTCTACGGCGTGGTAAGGGTTAAATATTCCAAAGATGGCTGGTTCGTCCGAATCCCTCCTCTACAGTCCTTTTAGATTACACAAGGATGTCAATTGTACGAGTATGAAAATTGCTGATCCTGTTTCAAAATCTGTTCCAGTAACCAAACTTCATCAGCTATAAGTGTATTAAATTTACGTACATCAGGTTTAATTAATATTTATTACAAAAAACAGGTAAATCAACTAGACAGTATGTGACCATATCACATCAGAGCGAGAACAGATGTTGTTCAGCAGTGATACGGCAACGCCGCCTCAAATAGCTGTAGACTATTTTTTGATGGTTTTAATAGTTATCTATATAGCATATAGTACAGTCACTTCATATAGTGTAGTAAATTGTTGTGACTTACGTACGTTTGCATTTCAATTGGAGCTAATTGTGATTTTAATATAACTTAAAATAAGTTTAATTTTACTATAACCAATTAATCTTTTTCTACCGTTCACATGAATTTATACAAGGATATATGTACTTTTATTTTTCTAGATAAGGTAATATACGAGTATATACCATATTCTTCGGTTAATTTGAACTATATTGTAATTTCCATTTAGGTCCATTGGCATACTTCATTTTACTTTGATGTATAACTTGATATCAATATCATACATGTATCATTATTTTTAATGATATTGCCTATTGGATTCATATATACTTTTAATGCACCCAAAAATTTACTGCCTTGAATCAGTACGATTCATACTTTTTTACTTTAGTTTCAAGGACGGACTCCACATTTGCAAAGGAATTGTAGTACATAAAAATAATACATTTCCACTGTACTTTTTATCCAAAAAGCATGTATCACACTTTCGTCTATATACTCGTATTCAATTTTTTTATGTAATTTGTGTATTAAAAACTGTTGTAAGTACCAGTACCCTTTTCACAAAAACTAAAAATCGAATACTTCAAAATAAATAAATGTGTTTCTAATAAACCTTTTATATCTTCGTTAATTTAATAATTATGTTTAAACACATGTCGTATAAATGCATATCAATCATCACAAAAACTAATGTCGTTAGTTATTGTAAGTTTAATGCCCTTTATAAAAATGTTTTATGTTTGTATTTTGCGATTCCTTAATACCCTTTACATGCATCTTCTTTGGCAAAACATGTTTTTTTTAACTTTTTGAATAAAGAGAAAAGAAATATGTATTCAAACTGTATTAATGTATGCGTTCTTATAAGTTAATAAAAAATTCCAAAAGTAAAAAACATACATGATTTGATGATGTTGTATTAATTAGAACAATTCAGTAAATAAGTCAGTTTCACATTGTTATTTTTTAAGTTTATTGATTCTATGGTGAGCTTAAATGTTAATGTATACAGCATTTTAACAAATTGATTAATATTAGTATATACAATGCAACCTAGAAGAATACTATTCGTATTATAAGTTAGTATCAATGTATTGCTAAAAGTAAAACTTTTCATAACCCAGTTCTCTTGTAACAGTTTCCACGCAACGCCTCGCATGATACTGTTGAGGGACGGACGTTGGTTTAATTTCACGCACTGTGGACAGCTGATTTGCGGCCGCCATTTAATCCTCGCTCCAACACATGTTTGCTCGTACGCGTAGTCAAACAGCCGTTGTTACATATCAGAGGTTCGACGCTTTTATCGTTCACTTGTAAATAAAAAAACATATTTGGTAAATAAAGTCTGGCTGATTGAGAAATATTTAACACCACACGGTATGATATTTAAAGGTTTAAAGTTGTCATTCTTTTAAAGCTTTTGGAACCTTTATGTACGTATGGCCAGCTTTGAGTTAATTCTATAGTTTTTTTTCCAAAATAGGGCCTGAATAAATCATTTCCAGTCGAGGAATCAGGTGGTTTCCTTTTCATTATTCCTTAAACCTTTAATGTTTCACTCTCTTACACATGAAATACAATATCAGGGCACAGCATTCATGTTCCATGAACCTTAACTCACAGTTTGAATTACATATATTTCTTTAAAATTTCCAGGTATTTGGTACTCACTACACTTCTAATTAACCATATTTACCACTATCCATTCCTGACGAGCTAGCGAATGTGATGAGCCGACTAAGCGGTGGACAGACATGAACTGTTCATGAAGCGTGAAATTGAACAAACCAATGTCGCTCAGTTGTGTCATTCGCGAACTCCGCTGTCAATATTGGTGCTGAAAACATCAGTCTTGATTCGTGTTGGTGGTTGTCCATTGTGTCGTATATTAACCATGTAGGAGTACACCACACCGAGTGTCTCGTAACAGACTTCGCTGAGGTTCACTACAAAATATCACATATATTGCCCATTTCATTACTGACTGACAGAATAACAGACAATTATACGTAAATAAATCTGTATATTCCCCAGCAAACAAAAGTGAAACTTTGTCAGCTTATTGATTTGTAGGCTTCAACAACGCTCAGCCAAATCCCATAGAGAGGCATGCACTATCAACGAACTCAGTGTTGACTATTTTAGTACATTATTAAATGGCGGTAACTCAATTAGTAAACAAGTTCGTTCAACTATTTTTATGTGGGTATACCTGTTCTCTTTTCTCATCAGATATAACATTTTTTGTTTGCAGAAAAGGAATTTCCTGGTTGTACCCACTCGTTCATTAGGGAAGCCATGCAAAGGAAAACCCACACAACCATGTCATATAAACTAACTCACTGTTTTTCTTTAATCGTAAATTTGCATTAACCACTATTGATTCCCTTTCTGTTCCGATACTATAATCTCTTTTACAGCCATAATGCAAAATAAAATATTCTTACGTGGGAGTAGTTAGTTGTTTATATAAATGGCGGTTTCACGATGAACAGTCACAAGAAGTTTACTCTGTAAACTATAAAGTAATCTGGTAGAGGAGTTCACAAAACAATTATGAAAATATAACGTAATATCATGTTTCAGATCATAATGAAGTATAAACTTTTATTTAGTACTCCACAGTTACATTTTAAAGAGGTAAATGTCAAATTATATAATTTATATCTCTTAAAAGTAAGAGTTATACACTAACCATGAATAGATTAGCTATTTTTTTAATTTATTTTCTAAAATGGTTCCCTGTCAAAAACTATTTCTTCAGTTGTTGTACATCTATAATGAACATCACTCTGTCACGAGCAGATAAAATAACCACAAGCGGAGTTCTACAGGACTATGTGTTATTTCTGTGGAACCTTAACATGGTTTGTTGTATAAAGATTTCATTGTATAAATCTACGTAGAAAAATGTTCCAACAATATGGTATCAGCTATTAATCTCAGACCTGTTACTTCCAGTCAATAAGCAATGTAATTATTAGTTGTCACTGCCAGTGAAGTCGGGCTGTGATAAACTCGCTTAACAAGTTGTCAGCTTTCAAGAGTTCGTACGCTTCTCCCAGGTTCACTTAATTAATTGTGCCTACAAGTTGGACTCACCTTTATCGCCTCTCGTCGGACGAGTTCAAGCTAATTCAACAAAGCTTCCTCGTCCTACCGTTTAGATTATTATCCATTTTACAAGTTTTCATTTTGGTTAGATGATTAAGAAGTAATAAATAAATAAATATATATATATATATATATATATATATATATATACACTTTTGTATTACTTTATATATATATATATATATAAAAGTGACTGAAATTTAAAAGTACAGTAAATAGAGGAGAGATGACAAAAGTTCCAATTGTAAAAGTTTCGGTCCTAGATGACATGCACAATGATTATTAATACATTTAATTAAGTGGCTATGCATTTTTAGATTCTATGTGTGATTCTCAGCTAAAAATGAAGAATATTTTTTTCAAATTTCCCCTTTGTTTAGCAGCTATACGCCAATTTGTTATTTTTATTAAAGCAATTTTATCTTTGCTGTTATCCTTACGATTGTTGGTAACCTTGGTAAATGAGTGAGTAACAGAACAAATATTTTAAAATCAGTTTTAATATTTTCAAAATGATGGTAATTTATTTTTTACTTTATAAAATATCTGCCATCGTTCAGTGAAACATGAAATCGGTAACACTACGTTTCGAGATCTGCAATCTGATCTCTTCTTCAGGTAAATAAGTACGGTAACCTAATAAATGTACTAATTTCTTGTTTCACTGAACGACGGCAAATGTCCGAAAAAATCCCGTTTCCTTCAAAATCCTTCTATCGTCAAAAAATAACCTTCAAACAAAGAATAAAATATCTAATAAATCACTTTTTCCATCAAACAATGAATTTTAAAAGGTTCAAAAAAGTGTTTAAATAACTTTTTTCTTTTCAAGGATACCTCTTTTATAAAAATCTGTTAAGAAATTACTATTTTATGTTTATGGAAGGTTTCATATTACACATGGAAACTAAACGGCCTATAATATGACAGCATTTGAACAGCTGTTACTGTAATTAAAATGCAACACTGAAACTTACTACTAAACCTTTAACATTTAATAAAAGTTAAAATAACCAAATTAACACGCTTGTTTAAATCAGTTTGCAATTATTGGTAGTGTTGTGGAAAATAACTTTTATTATTTATTACGCAAATATAAGTAGACCATGTTATATTTGGTTCAAAAGTGCTGTGTACAACAATGGAAGAGTATGCTGCTCACACAGACACTTGACAAAGCACGTGACGTGGAACTGACAACGTTACGGTAACACGTGACAGTCACGTGCGTATTGAACTGTCTCTGGGGTTTTTTCAGGGATCTACTTTTGCATGTATTTATGCGCGTGTACTGTACTGATTGCTGGTGTATTGCATCGTTGCTTTGTTACGTAAAACTGCTGGGGCAGGCCACGTGTATTGTGCAAAGAAAATATAAAGTAGATTCTTTTTAGAAACTGTTAAATCCATAAACCCAAAATATTTTTATAATAACAATTTATGCCATGTTTAGAGTGTTTACGACCACATATAGGACTAATAAAAGATATTTTAAACATGGACATTTAGATGACTCTGCATGTGTATGTCAGATAATGAAGTATTTCTAATATTTAATTACTCTGAAGAGGATATAGACGCCGTTTGCTGTTTATTTCCGTCTTCCGGTTACTTGGTCAGCAACCAACCTATAGCGGCCGGTAGTGCTAGTCTAGGAGCCAATAGCCCATGTGCACTTTGTGTTTTTTTCACCCATGTGATTTTTCATGAAATTTGCGAAGGAAATGTTTCTAAGAAATAAATTGATCTCAGCCATGATTTTGTAGAAATCAAAATGGAAGGGTATCAAGAGATCAAATACTAAACGATATTTTTTCTTATACTCTTCTACCTTGATGAATTTAAAACTAACCAGTTAATAGTTACATTACTATCAGACAATTAGATATACGAGTAGAGTCTTCAGCACATTACGTAGCTTTGGTGAAAAGGATTGCATTAATGTAAATGTTGAGTTTAGCTCAAAGTTTACCTTCCTCTTAGTGTAGCGTCTGGCTTTTTAGTGCTTCATCGTTGATATTTCTTGGATCTCTTCAGACTCCGGAAATGTAACTCCAGATTTTAGGCCCTGCACTAAGAGAAAGGTGACCTGGATCAAAACTCACCATTCGCATAGATATAGAGAAGGAAAGACGCTACTCTCAGGTTCTGTATATGGTTTGCTGACGCTTATATAAACTTTGTTTGAGGATGACTGTTGGTTTTTAAGTGTGTCAAAAAATTATCGTTTTATATTTTTTTATATTTTTGATAACATAATATTTTGACCCTCTCCAAAAGTAGCACAGCGGATGATCGATGGCTTTCTCAAGGACAATTCCTCAGCTGTTCCAAGAATGACCATGTTGCGTGATTATACGTAAAATTGTCTTCATGTCCTGTTAAATTATCGAAACTTTACTTTTTACAAACACATCGTATCATATGTGTAGTAAATTTATGGACCCGTTGTTCAATCATTTGTCTATTAGCGTTATACTAGTATATACACACAAAGTAGCCATGGTGGAAAGGGTTGATTCGACTTAAATGTTGAGTTTAGCTCCATTTCACCTTCCTCTTAGTGAAGCATCTCGGATCTGTCGCTGTTACAGGCTTGACTCTTGAATCCTGGAGACGTTTTCGTCTGAAGACATTCAGTCTTAGCTTCCCACCCTAGGTACGTTAGGTATAGGAAACTCGGTTATTCCACCATGCTTAGAGACCGTGTCTAAAATATCGTAGTGAACCCATTAATTATGCACCTCATGAAACAATGAGAAGACTTCTTCACCTATAGAACACTATATCTTGGTGTCTATGTGTCTCTGATGTTGAAACTATGTAACCAGTTGATGTTGTTCATGTTCATGAGGTTCCTCGTCGCCGACTTTCTTTTAGATATCTTAAGACGAACATGACTCCAGGTTTCAGAAGTCAAGTCTGTAATACCGCAAGATTCCAAACGCTTTATAGTATTTACAGTTACACTACAGATATAGAAACATATTGATCCATCCATCAGCGGTATTTATTACATAATAATAGAAAAGTTGGTGCGTACTTTAATCATGATGGAGGTCTATATAAATAGTTATTATCAAGAATATATTGATAAAAAGTCAATATAATACTACGAAGTCCCTAGTTATGATCCATGCAATATTTCTATCCTAGAAATACAACGTCGCAGATTGCCTAAAACGTCAAACTTATAATAAATAGTTTAAATAATGACAGTTTTTAAATATCAGATCAAAGAAATCTTGTTGCAATCAATCAAGAACGAAATATAAAGCCCTAACTTCGCCCATTAATCCATCGATCAATCAAGTTCGGATAGAAAAACAAACATCCCATTAGAGCGCGCTGCTTCTGATGGATAGCAGCCACTCTATAGCACCAGTGAGAGGAGTGCTATTGTGTACTCAGGTTTAATATCAGGGTAAATAGTAAATACAAATCGCCATTAGAGCGCGCTGCCTCTGATGGATAGCAGCCACTCTATAGCACCAGTGAGAGGAGTGCTATTGTGTACTCAGGTTAATATCAGGGTAAATATTAAATACAAATTACCATTAGAGCGCGCTGCCTCTGATGGATAGCAGCCACTCTATAGCACCAGTGAAAGGAGTGCTATTGTGTACTCAGGTTTAATATCAGGGTAAATGGTAAATACAAATTACCATTAGAGCGCGCTGCCTCTGATGGATAGCAGCCACTCTATAGCACCAGTGAAAGGAGTGCTATTGTGTACTCAGGTTAATATCAGGGTAAATATTAAATGCAAATTACCATTAGAGCGCGCTGCCTCTGATGGATAGCAGCCACTCTATAGCACCAGTGAAAGGAGTGCTATTGTGTACTCAGGTTAATATCAGGGGGTAAATGGTAAATGCAAATTACCACTTAGAGCGCGCGCTGTACTCAGGTTAATATCAGGGTAAATGGTATTAGAGCGCGCTGCCTTTGATGGATCAGCCACTCTATAGCACCAGTGAAAATGAAATGAAATGAAATGAAATGAAAAATGTCTTTATTAGAGGCGAAGTTAGGACTATAAAGTCCTCTCTACCACTTAACCTCTAAGCAGCCAGTGAAAGGGAGTGCTATTGTGTACTCAGGTTAATATCAGGGTAAATGGTAAATGCAAATTACCATTAGAGCGCGCTGCCTTTGATGGATAGCAGCCACTCTATAGCACCAGTGAAAATGCTATTGTCTACTCAGGTTAAATCAGGGTAAATGGTAAATGCAAATTACCATTAGAGCGCGCTGCCTCTGATGGACTATAAAGTCCACTACCACTTATAGCACCAGTGAAAGGAGTGCTATTGTGTACTCAGGTTAATATCAGGGTAAATGGTAAATGCAAATTACCATTAGAGCGCGCTGCCTTTGATGGATAGCAGCCACTCTATAGCACCAGTGAAAGGAGTGCTATTGTCTACTCAGGTTAATATCAGGGTAAATGGTAAATGATGATGGATGACATAGCACCATGAAAGGAGTGCTATTGTGTACTCAGGTTAATATCAGGGTAAATGGTAAATGCTACCATTTCCACTCTATAGCACCATGCTATTGTGTACTCCTGGTAACTACAAATTACCATTAGAGCACTGCCTCTGATTTTTAGCAGCCACTCTATAGCACCAGTGAGAGGAGTGCTATTGTGTACTAAAGTTAATATCAGGGTAATAGTAAATACAAATCGCCGTTAAAATACTTCATTTCATATAATTTTATTGAGAAGTATTCAATATCTATTACTAGTAATAATCGCGATTCTCACAATTACAATTGACAATGGTGTCGGTTGATTAAAAAGTAAAATAAACTTTTATTGGTTTATTTTGTTTACCGACATTGATTTTTTATTTTTCGTGTACGAAGAGCTACATGTGGATTGCGGTCTTCTCAAATATTATTTTAAATTCTTAATCAACCAGCAAGGAAAATTGAGATTCGTCATTTTATAGCCGGACATCCATCAATCCTTTTTAAAGGACTCAGTTTATCAAAATAGTAGGCCATTCCCAAATACACACCAATATTTGTTTTGTAAATTTTACGTATATACAACATGGAATATATTAATAAATGATTTGTTTGCCAAAATATATGTAATTATATATTGGGATAACACATAAGGTTAATATGAGTCTTTTACATATGTGCACCTATTTTTCCAACTATTTTATGTTTACACTAAACACTTTCTAAATACGTTTTAACATGCGCCTAAATGTTTACAATGTACTTTATATATTTATATATTATTCTTAACTATTAATATTCAACTATCAACTTTAAAATAATAAAATATTACGATATTATTTAATTGTGTTATATAAATTAAAATCCAAACTTGTTATTTTGGTAAAAGTTTTAAAATTCCTTTCACGTATCACTTACACTAATTTAGGTTAAAAATGTTGCATATTATTAAAAGAGTTTCATTATTATTTTATATACGTGATACTAATCGAAAAATCTTGCATTACAAATGTGCCTTTTGTGGACTTAAAATACATTTACAAAACGTGCTCTAGCCCACGGGTTTTCCAAAGTTCCAACGTTAATCGTATGTCTATTTAATTAAATTGAAAACAGCTGATTACTAAAGCTCATTTGTTTACTCAGAAATTTATTCTCTAATAACCAATTTTATATTAGATTATTGGTTATTAAATGCACTTACGAACTTACTATCAGCTTATCTGTTCATGGCTTAAAAACGTATATCTAAAGCAACAAAATTACAATTATATATAAGCTGATATTAAATTTAAATATATTTGCTCATAAATATATTTCATTCCCATTGGTTCGAACGCTTAGAATGCAAGTAATACGTGTGAAGGTTTAGTGCAAGTGTCTAATTTGATAATAGGGAAGATACAATACAGGAACAGAAGGGCATGTTTTGCACCGAGGCTGATGTAAATCACCATCGTAGTGCCAACACTCCGGGGTAAACAGCTGAGAATATTCACCAGGTGTACCAACACAATAGACGGGCTGTTTATTGTAAGTCGACCCTTTGTATGCTTAACTTTCATCTGCCTTCAATTAGTCAAATGCTTGCTTTAACGATTCAATTTTAATTAAATCGTAGTTGTAATAAGTTAAACGGTAAGTTTTATTTCTGTTTGTTTATTTAGTACGTTCTTATCGATGTGCTAAATAGATTTTTAAATTACCTACTCTAATATGTAACCCCTTTGCATCTTAATCAAGAAATTGCAATAATGGTCAATGCTGTTTAATGGCAATCTTATTAAATTTAAGAAACAATAGCAAATCTTATTAACATCGTCCAAATTTTCTTACACATATTATTATTTTGTTTACTTCTCGTTAGAAAGATTTACGTTGAACGCTTTAAATGGATTTGAATTTAAGGGTAGGTGCAATTTGAAAACAAGTCTAATACTGATGACTTTATAATTTTTACAAACCCGTTCGAACAGTTTGAGAATGTCAAAAATCTTCGTGTTTTTCCGGTTACATTATATGCTAAATAACATTTTATATAATAGCAGTAGCATGGTTGACAGATTGAATTGAACAATCTGTATAATTAAAAGAATCTAAATTTGATGTAAGAAATTCAAATTATTATTGTTGTCAGTCTATGCACGGTTTAAAAAATGCAATAAATTTTAATTAAATTAATTTAATGACTACTATGTAAAAATTTATGTTTTTCTGTTATGAATATATTCTTAAATTATTAGATCTACAAATAGCATACCAAATTTTGATAATACATTACAATTTAGTATTTTGCTATTCTCATACTTGTAGAAATGGTTATTGGAATTGCATGAATATGGATCGAATGTATTTATGTATAAAATAAACTGGTATACTTTTACTGTGTTTAAGCTAGAAGTCTAACATGTATGAATATTATTAGGATGGCTTCGATTACATGTTCAGTTAAATTAGACAATAGGACATGTAAACACAATAATATTCCGAACAGGTTTGCGTTTATTCATTATAGCCTGAATCCTATCCCAAAGTTTGAGCTATTGAGTCATACAACAATTGCCCCTTCATTGTTGTACTCTGCAATTTGCAAGAAGTAAAGAAGTTGAGTTGGAGATTTAGCAAATTGAAGGCGTATAAGTCGTGTGATACACGTTGCAAAATGTAAGCGTTGATCAACTGTAATAATCTCATCATTATAGAGCTTTAATAAGAAGTAAAAATAATCATTTGTAATATTTTAATATTTGATGGAATGTCATTTGTAAATACCTTATTAACAAGTTTATTAATTCAGATTTATCAGTTCTTCTAGATGTTCTTTTAAAACTCAGTATATTAAGTCACAAAATAATAGATCTACGATATTACATAAAAATTAAGTTAATGTGCAGTTTGCAAGTTAACTTTTTATTCTGTAGGAATTCAGTTATTTTTATGAATAAATAGGCACGTAGTATATTTGAAAAATTAATTAAAATATACAAGGTGTGTTGTGTTCTACTAAGATCTTAGAATAGAGAAAAGTTCATTACATTGTACCGAATGTTATAAGACGAAAGACAGTCTTTGACAAAAATAAATGTATAAATAAACTAGTACTTATACGCGTCTTCGCCCGCAATTTCTTGCTAAATCATAGCGATTTCATAGCCGTATACTTTTAAATAGTATACAAAAAGGTCCTACAAAATGGTGGGGAAATATTCCAATCTCTTGAATCATAACCGAATGGTGGGACTTCAAGTTTGGAGAGCAGTAGGCTAATTTGGGACTCTTAATTGAGATAGTGAAAAAAGATTTGAAATAACCTAATAACCCAATACTAATTAGTATTCATCTGCATACCATGTATCGAATTGAATAGCCCTAACGATTATAGTGGAGGAATCTTAAAGTCGAAGTCCGTAGCTTTCTTAGTGAAATCACTTACGATATAATCGTATGATATTTAAGTAGTCAATGTAGACCTATGATTTATGAAACGGAAGTAGGTACACATTTTTAGTTCAGATCCAACTAAATAAAAAAATTATTATTAATAAACTAAGAGAATATTTCAATTCCAGCCACGTGTAAATACAAGCGTGGCTTATGAACACACCACTTACAACCGGTGTGTTACTTATATAACAGAGCAAGTTTCACATCCTGAAATTGCCTATTTATTAACTAATAGTGAGAAATGAATTAAATTAATAGAACGATATACCACAGTATTCAATAATTTAGTAAATAATACAATTTTTTACTAATTTAAAAATATAGAATATTATAAAATAATAGAAAGCAGCAAAATAAACGCGAACTTCCTTTATACATACTATTCAGTTTTATGGTTCAGCGAAATTGCGGTTACTCTTATTTTAGGTTTTGCGCTTGTAGGAACACTTCTGGTTCGATGAATTGTATTTCCGACACAAATTTGTTTCCTTCTTACTCTAATAAACAATACATAGAGGCTTATCAACTATTCCATTGTCATGGACGGAACATATGAAGAAATATCTGAGCATTTTAAACGTTTTCATGTGATATAATTTTGACAGATTTTACATGAAGATGTTTTTAATCAATGAACTATATTTGTTCATTATCATAGTCAAAGACATATTTATCAAGTAGGGATGTGTTTAATTATTTTTATTTTTTAAACAGGTAGGATAATTTTTAACGTTGCACATTAAACTGTTAAAAATAATCCATTGTCCTATAAGTTAAAAAGTAAATAAATATTTTTACTTTTATACACTTATTTATATGTTATATTTCTATATATGTTATAAAACTGAGCTTCTAATAAATATACAATTCAGTTTTATGATTAGGGGAATTTGCAAATGGTTCTTAATTCAATGTTTTGCACTTGAAGGAGCACGTTTAGTTCGAATTAATTACATTTCGGATAAAATCTTGAGTTTGCTTTTTACCCCTATAAACAATGTATAGAGGTCTATGTGTTAAACTGTGCAGTAAGGTTTCATGTAAAATCAATACGTAGAGGAATATCAGTAAACATGTTTATTCATCAGCTGTTATGTGGAATATTTGTAAGTGTTGACAAAGAAATGAAACAAAAAGGAGGAACAGAGATTTATCTTATATTTATATCTCTTGGTTACTTAGATTTTAAAACTAACTGATATGAAATTCTAACATCTTTCCAATTTCAATTAGTTTCAGAATTTGGTTCTAATTGATTCTTTTTAATTTGAAACAATATTCAATATGGTTTTGAATATTTTAATTCACATGTGTGATTATAGTTAACGTTTTTATTACATCAATAAAAATCAATACAATCTATCATTCTATACATCTATACACTATTGTTTGTAGTGACCGAGAACTTTATCGGATAGGAATATTTCTTATGTGAATACCATGTAATTTCAAGTGATTTGATGTTTTCAGGAAGGAAATTGT
Source organism: Homalodisca vitripennis (assembly GCF_021130785.1). NCBI lineage: Eukaryota > Metazoa > Arthropoda > Insecta > Hemiptera > Cicadellidae > Homalodisca > Homalodisca vitripennis. The sequence continues at coordinate 9,198,669 of NC_060207.1, forward strand.
ACGCTTGACATTTCGTAACAGTGAATTACTAATTAAAGGCTACAGTGTGTAGACAGGGAATTTGTAATCAGACGATTCAGTGTGAGTGTGTTTTGCTCTTCTATAGCTATTAATAAACTTTCGACGTTTGTCGAAAAAAATATTGCAGTAATCCAGTTTAATGATACAAGATACACATGTTAAAAATTATAAACTGTTATTCTAACGGATTAAAGTTGAATGAGCGAATGTATTATAAGTGCGTATCACAAAAAATTCAAATAAAAATACAATAATATTATGCTACAACGTACCTTTTAATCAAAACGTTGAAAATATTGAGATATTCGAATACTTTATTACAACTAACTTTATGGTGTAAAATGTTGCATAACAGATAGCGGCGAAGACCTTTTTACAGTTACTCTACTTGCTCAATTTAGTTCAGAAGCGGAATAGTTTATTAAGAGCATAATAGAACACAAACAAGGTTTCTTACACTTCTCTAACATAATTCATACGTGTTTTGAAATGAAATGAAAAATGTCTTTATTAGAGGCGAAGTTAGGACTATAAAGTCCTCTCTACCACTTAACCTCGTAAAAAGATTAAACTAACATACATATACATGTATAACTAAAAATAAATCTATTTATTTACTTTATACGTTAAAAGAATCTTAGCTTTAAAATAAAAAAACATATATAATTAATTTAACTTTATAAATATTTACAATACTATAATAAGACATCACGCATTCGTTCAACTTGCATTCAGTTGCCTTAAGTACCACATTCCAAAGCCGCCAACCGCTATACCCCCTGAGCCCCCAGCATCAAGGTCCTGACCTCCGCCCCAAAGCGAGCGCGCTTATCAATGGCTCTGATGTTTATAGGTAAGGCATTCCACAATCGACAGGCAGAAACTGTAAACGACTTACTAAAGGTAGTTGTTCGATGAATTGGTATAGATAATAAGGATGTACCCCTCCTTGTACTTCGTTCACTTATTTCAGACATAAATTGAAAGTTGTTTGAAAGATAACTGGGACCATTTGTATTTAAAAGAGCGTGCAACAGAATGAGTGAGTGATAGTCTCGAAGATCTTGTAATCTTAATTTAGAAGAACAACATAACTGTAATCTGTAAATTTTTTTCTTGTTTTGTGTTGTAAGATAGTAAACATCGACTAATTACCTGTTACAATAATGTTAATCGTCGGATATTCGAAATATCATAAAAGAATACTACGAAACACACCGGCACCAATATGTCTGCGCTGCTTCCATCTCGATAGCCTCCGGAAGACTGCAAAAGTACTTCTGCAGCGAGTAGGTCTTTAGATCTCTTTTCAATTTCTTTGCATAGGTTTGTACCTAAATTGAATTGGAAAGTGAGTTATGTATCTTAGTGTAGAATAATATTGAGTTTTTGAAGATATTACATCCAAACATGTATATATTAATTTGTTTATATGGAGTGTCATGATTTAAATTAGCGAAGTGTTTTTTTTCAGTAAGAATAAATAGGATGTGAAATATAAGGCGAGAGGCTAGGATAGGAATCTTATCAAATCTGAAGTCATCTGCAGCTTTCTTTCGGCCTTATCCTCCAGAAGGCCTTTAAATCCCTTTCTTGACGAATAGACATTCTGTGTGAATTTTTAGTTTAGCACCAGTTCACCTTCCTCTTAGTGCAGCGTCTGGAATCTTACAATGTCACTGTCTTGACTCTTGTAATCTGCGGTCATGTTCGTCTGAAGAGATCCAAAAAAATCGGCGACGAAGAAGCTCAAGACGCAGATTTCAATAACAGGAAGGTAAACTGAAGCTAAACAAAACATTCACATTGAATCAACTCTTCCCACCATAGCTAGGTTATGTGTGGTGAACTGTATATCAAAATTGACGGTATTACAAAACCAACAAAATGCAATCCCTTACCCCAACTTGGACTCAATAAGTCCAAGTATCCCAATTGAAGAACATCATACAAGGCAAATGAATTATGACACCTTAGAGCAAAAGCTACTGAATGGCCGTGTTTTTACAGTATGTTTGTGTGGGTGTTCCATTTCTGATCATAGTTCAGAACCTAAAAATCTTATGGACAAAATAGTTATTGATCAAATTCTCGCTCGTGCGTGCGTGCGTGCGTGCGTGTGCGTGCGTGTGTGTGTGTGTGTGTGTGTGTGTGTGTGTGTGTGTGTGTGTGTGTTGTGTGTGTGTGTGTGTGTGTGTGTGTGTGTGTGTGTGTGAGTGTGATAACGTTTATATGATCATTTATCACCAGATTCAATCCGTCCCGATTCTCCAGGGAAGCAACTCGAGCCAACGCACAGGCTTTTCTGCCCCTGTAAGCTCACAACCTAGGCCACTTTATATTTATGTATATAATATTTTTATGTAAACATTTTACAAATGTATTAATAAGATAATGGAAATTTAATAGTAAATCAATGTCCAATTAGTTACATAATTTAATTCCATGACATGTATAGTAACTAAATTTATAATTACTTATTTTGGATTTGTTGCTACATTTTAATTACATTTTTCTTAAGAAGTTATATCTTATTATACATACTGCATGCATGTAAATAATTTTGGAAATTAACTATGATTTAAATCTTTATAAGTAGTTCACCATACGTCCTTAATGAATCGCTTCGCCTTGGCCTTCTCAGTAGCATAAGGCAAATAACAATAATCTATTTGGAATAAGTTTAAACTTATCATTTCTTACCGAGAGAAAAATTTTTATATCCCCATTCCCAAAATAATTCAACGCTTTTTCAAGGTGTTCTCTTTATACCTGATACGCCGTGAGAATCTGAACGTGGAGGTGATTTACAAAATAAACACTGGTGTTTAATAGTAGCAGATTATTGGAAAACTACATCTAATTTCTATAGAAAGAAAGACAATACGACACCATAAAGGATATTACCCATACGAAGTTATACATGTGTGTAATTTAGGCACCTTTCTGCATAGTGTTGGTAGCATCGTACAATTCATTTGTAATGCATTCACTATCGATTTCGTTTCGGTTTGTGTTCCAATATAAAAATATTTAATTATAAGATAGTTTTCAAAAAACTGTTAATTAAAAAATAGTTATACACCTTAAAATATTAAAAATGTTACAATTGAAAAAGTTACAGTTCAAAATGAATCTTTAATATTATAATTTCTTACAAATTGTATAAGAACCTAAATAAATTAATTAATGTAAAATATAAAAACTTAAATTATTTGTCAGTATGTAGCCCTATTTACGTAAGTAGACATGTGAAAACTCTGGGAGGTGAGTACGTGAGTACATTGCGTCGCTGGCAGTGATGGCGCCACACCACACATCGCTAGGCAAGTCAGTGGATCGACGTAAATCAATGGATGAATCAAAAAGCGATATTCTGTAAAATGCTAATTAATTAATCAGTGGGGTGGTCACTGGCTCGGAAACTGTGCGACATTGACTGGTTCCTGCGTGCCCAGTGAGCCATGCTTCACTTCTCGCTCCCGGACACCGTCATTTGTTGCTATTTCATTTTATTGCCCAGTTATTTTAATCGTCAATTGTGGTTTTTGTACATTTTCTGAATATCCTTTTCCATTGTGATGAAATGATCAAATATTATAAATATCGTGTTACTGCAAATGTATTAAATAGGTTTCGCTGTAAAAATTTCGGAACGATTCGTTAAACGATTTATTAAAATTTTATTACGGTATGAATTAATTTTAAACCAATTTAGTTCATTTAAATTGTAAAGCTTTTTATTGCACAAGAAAGGAAATATTTGTTTAAAATGCATAACCCTCTGGTTTAAACATGTCGTCTCTGGTATCGTTTTAGTTGTTCTGTAAACCATAAATATTTCTGAGGTACGCCAGCAATAAAAGGCATTTTATTTATTTATAAACCTATTTAAAAATATATAAAGAAAGTCGACGATAGAAAAAACTGTTATTTCAAACTATTTTGTTTTAATGACATTAGCAACATTATATGGAAACCCAGCATAGATCACTTCTGGCTGGTTTATACCTTCCATTTGAACCTACACTGGGCACAGCAAAAACCGATGTGTCACTTAAATCTGGGCAACCTTATGGATGTCCAGGAGCGGCATATCACTAACCGAAAATGTCGACATTCTGGGGTGCAAAGGTAGTTCGAAAGGTCTAGTCTACTTGCGAGAGATGACTGTTGAAGTTGGTGGGTTTCGTTCCCTGTCAGAGGTTCTTGGTAGCCTCAATAAGGGTGGGCCACCCCCTGTTTGCTTTGACTGGAGAGGCTGGTTCAAAACTGGCCTCCCCTTCTTCCGGGGGGACATGACTTAGAGATTAGTACCGTAACTCTTCCTCATGGATCTCGATAGGAGGCTGCCCCTACCACCTAACCTTACCCATCCTGAATATTTCTGTCACTCCGGAACTTACAGAACTAAGTGCAATTTATAAGCTTCTTGTCCTAAGAAAACAAAAAAAATTATATGGAGCAAATACCTTTCAAATTTTCGAAAGTTACATAATTCAAGAGCATAAGCCATGTTATTAGGATTGTGAAGCCTATTACTCGAGCAGCTGAAATATTTCATTATTGTATTCCTTCCTGTCTTTACAACATCTCTGGAATTAATTTACCTGTACACTTGAAAATGTGCATTAAAATTCATATATACTGTCTAGTTAACACGGAGTTCGATGATGGTACATGTCACTCTATGTGATTCTGCTGAGCGTTAGCCAACATGGTTATATTAGTCTGTGGGTAACAATTATGGCAACAAGAAAATAGCATAACATGTTAGCAACATTTGTTGCCTAATGAAATTGATCAATACACTTTAAATTTTGCATGCAACTTCCGCGAAGCCTGTAACGCGACACTGTTGCGTACTCGTCTACCTTATCCTAGGATGGTTAATTTTTCGGTCAAACTATTACTTAGCCTTTAAGCGTCAAATATTATAAAACCGTTTCGAGTATTGTCACGTCTTATAAATATTTATATCAACTCTATGTTCTCCACATGATGTAGTAGAGGAAGTACTTTACTTAAGTGCCTAATCTCCGCTAGTTCTATACGCTCTAAAACCTCTACTAGTACTTGCCATTCACCAGCAGCAACCTTCTCGCTTCTAGACCATCTAATTGATCCTGAACGGTTGGCTTGATTTTATAGTGGCCTTGGTGTGTTAGACCGACTTTCTCTATAGTATCCACATTTCATTTTTAATTATTTAACGAAATATGTTTGTGGTTAAACATGAAAACAAGGTGAGTCCCACTACATATCGCGTAAAAGGATTTCCTGAGGTTGCATGCAAAATTTCAAGTCTACAGCTCATTTCATTCTTGAGACTTCCTGCAGATATCCAGACAGACAACCATACAGACAAGAATACTTTTGATTTGCCCGATAGACAAAAGTCAATGCCAGCATACTGAGTGCCTGGCTTCAATGACGCTCAGCCAAATTCCATGGATGGACATAATAGAAGTAATTATTTTCTATGCAGAACCACAGGAAAAAAGTGGGAATAACGGTAAGGCAACATGAACTATGGCAGTAAGACGCTCGTTAGTGAAACTTACGTCTACATCCCATTTTGGATATAAATTACTTTCTTATCTTGATACTTTAATATACTCAACCAATGGTTCTATCTCAAACAATATATGTAATAATTAAACCGTCAGAGAATATATTCATCATAAATTAAAAACCAGTTTAAAAATTAGTTGTATGGATTATGTCATTCTCAGCCATTGATTACTTTGCATTGTAAAACTTCAGTAAGAATCTCACAAATACATTGAGAAGCAAAGCTTAACTTTAATTTTTAAAGTAAAGCCAATATAAAGCGTTTTAAGTCAATAATGAATAACGTTCTAATTGTAATTTACTTAGTTCCATTCTAATTTTTATATTTAAATATATCTACTTATTTATAAAACTTTAAAAGTAGTGCATATTTTATTTCGTATTGTGCCAAAAGCTATAAAATGTTATTAGATGTATATAATATAATATAATTATATTATGTTCAGTGAATTCTTATTTCTTAAAATTGCTCATACATTGGTTTTTGACTATTTGTAAATATAATGACATTTATTATTATAAATTTAATTTTGAGTTAGAGGTAATTAAATGTCAATTACGTAATAATTAGTTTTTAATTTAGTTTTAAAATATTTGAAGTCATATCATGTTAAGATAACTTCCCTATAGGCAGACAAAATGGAAAACATTAATCTTGAAACCAGTACTAAATGAAAACAATGAAGATAAAAATTTCAGGTTTGTATAGAATGTACTTGAGTTATGGCTTCAGAGAGTGATATAATCTAATGACATATGGCTTATAATAAATTAGGAAAATTAAACTATGCTCTAAGGAGTAACCATTATTTGTCATGTCTTTTATAGATTTCAGCGATTAGGTAAATACTTTACATTAGAAATCTACTTTAGAAAATGTCGTAAAACATAAGATAGTCAAGACCCCCTTTGAAGCAATCGGCAAGAACTAGATCAAAGTTCGCTGGACCGCACCATTGAAGTAATGTGCTATTCCACCTCTATATGTTATAAAATATTAAACTATATTTTAGTTTATCAAGAAATAGACAGGGGGGGGGGGGGGGGGGGGGGGGGGGGGGGGGGGTTTTCTAAATAATTTATTGTTAATCTTTTACTTTTAATCTGTAATTTTTTAGCATATATTAAGAATTAGATATTAAAGGCAAAGTTACTATCTACCTTTTTCTATAAACTTAAAGACTGCTATAAAACCCATCTTAGTTGTCTGTTAATAGAAGTAGGCTCAGATCTGTGCATATTTATTTTTATCGGAAAAAAGTTAAAATCAAATATAGAACAAAAAGAACTAAAACCTGAGTAAATTACAATGGCTAGAAATACACACATTTTATCATATTTTCATGATGCGGGCGGTGAACTCAGTATTGGCGTCAGAAATATAATTCACTCAAACCAGAAGTGTTCAGACAGATAACCTACGAAATGGTCTGCGAAGCCGCGATTAACTGCTAATTTTCTTATAATGCCTATGATTCCTCTCATATTGTAAAATATACGTACGCTCGTATATCTTCAACCGTTTTTCTATGGGACTTATTACAAAATGTTCCCAGACTTTTGCTTCTAACGCCTACAACTTCTCGTGGAATCATGAAAAGTTTTAATAAATGTTTCTTAAAGGATTGTGCCCAATAAATATATTTAAAAATATCAACGAAAGGTAATTGCATTCTTTAAATATTTATGTGCTGTGAATCATGCACCTGTGAGAAAACTGTAGCATCACCACCTTATACAGACAAGGTGTCTGTAACAGATCTTTTGTGTATTATTTCAGTATTCCAGACAGTGAAACAGTCCGCCATGAAGGACAAGTGTGGAAGTAGTTCACAATGATTACATTACCTCATTGTTAGGTCACCTCTTGACGGCCTGCGCCTCCTAGGAGCGGTCACATGTCACAATGTCTCAGCTTACATCTCTCTTTGTGTTAAGGCTTTCCTAATGTTCAACTATACTTTCTAACGTTGTAAACTTATGTTTACACTCCATCAAAATTAGACTTCAAAGCTGTTTAAAAAGGATTTTACAGACTTATTTAAATTGTTTCAGACAAAAAAAGTTTGTAAATGTCACAAATTTTAAATTATTGAACCGATCTCAACATTTCATAGTTTTAAAGTAGATTAAAATTACTAACTTGTTAGTCAATTGTGTTTAATATCGTTTTAAAGCTACAGGATTTTAAATAAAAAACAACAGTTTATTTATTTTTATGTGTGTGTGTGTGTGTGTGTGTGTGTGTGTGTGTGTGTGTGTGTGTGTGTGTGTGTGTGCGTGCGCGCGCGTCTGTGTGTTGTAAGAAATATAATGCATCTATATGCAATTTTATAACTTTTATAATATACATGTCTTTGTTTTAAAAGAATAAAAATTATATAAATGTTTTACTACTGTGTAACAAAGATGTGGTAGAATTGTATTAATGAAGTTTTAAAGGTTAAAACTTCATAGGAACTTCATAAATCTGGACAATTAAAAAATTTTGGAGGATGGTGTTTGCAGATTGGACGTGTGATGAAACTACTGTAGAAGAGCAACTACTGTATTTATAGGCAGCTAATTCTGTATTATAATAATGTGGGGCCTTAGCAAATATTTGACTGAAGACATAACAAGCCCTTATTAGTAGTACAGTACTCTCTTTGACGCTCAAGGTATTCACACTATAACTTATTATGAATGTTGAGTTTAGGTTTAGTTCACCTTCCGCTTAGAGGAGCGTCTGGAGTCTAACGCTGTCACAGACTTGACTCCTGGAATCTGGAGTCATGTTCGTCTGAAGGGATCCAAAAAGGATGGTTACGAAGAAGCTAAAAATTCAGAGACACCTAACCTATAGGCTACAAAATATAAGAAAAATATAGTGTAATCTAGGTGAAAAGGTATTCTCATTATCTCCTCAAATGCAAAATTGAGTCTGTGAAGGTGAAATGGAGCTTAACTCTACATAGAAATTGATCAACCTTCCCACCTTGGATACGTTATGAGTTTGAGACTACAATATAGTCAGCTCAACTATAAGAAGGCGCCCTCCCGCATTGTTTGAAATAATGTTTTCACGCCGATAAGAATAATTATTATTATTGTATGTTGTATTGTGTTTTCTTTTTGTTTATACCATATAAGCTATATAATCAAAAAGTTTATTTTGTAAAAAGAGTTTTTGATCAACAATGCTGCCTAAGGTCTTGCTGTGCTTTGCGAAAGAAGATAATATAAACATTCCGCGATTAAATTAGAAATTAAATGTTAACACAGCTATTATACCCAGTTCAATTGAAATATAGAACCAAACATCGTTTTCATAGACGTTTATGTAATCAACCAACTACCTGATACATGTATATACATTAAACTGTGGTAGTTTATGTAATCAACCAACTACCTGATACATGTATATACATTAAACTGTGGTAGTTTATGTAATCAACCAACTACCTGATACATGTATATACATTAAACTGTATGTAATTACCTGATACATGTATATACATTAAACTGTGGTAGTTTATGTAATCAACCAACTACCCTGATACATTACTGTAATTATAACTGATGTAGTTTCTGTGGTAGTTTCTTACGCATAGTAAAAGTACTATGAAGCAAAATGTTAAAAAGTTTAAAATCTGTGTAAAATAGTTTTTTTTTTTACATAGCGCCGCAATCTATCTGTGTTTTTCTTTCATTAAAGCATATGAGAACAATTAAATCACAGATGGGAACTAGATCAGAGATTATATACGAAATCTAAGCAACGCTAAATTAATAACATTGAAGGATGCCACCTGACCAAAAATGTTATCTACTAATGTCCCGCGGTTCTAACAAACCGCAAGGCCCCGCTTTTTGCAAAACAAATACGCGATTTGACTGTCAATAAACCAACACAGGACTATACCTATCTCACGTAAATACCAATGTAGGCTACCCTGACAGCTTCTTCAGAAAATAACTTTGGAAAACAAAGCAGGGCAAAGATTATGGACCTTAATTTATTCATAAATAGCTAATATACCTTTTAATTTGGCATCTATGCGCCAAATATGCTAAGAAAATTCTCACTGAAATTTCAACAATATTAATTGACAGTTGCTTTGAGCTCCTGATGAAAAATATTAGCCTTGTTTTTATTCATGGTTAATGAAAGCTTATTTTCTTTAATTCATTCCAAAAGGAAGCTGCAACTCTGGTTAAGTCATCAAATTCAGTGCGTTATGTTTGCTAGGGAAAGATGATTGGCCTTGGACCCAGCAAAGTGAAATTTGTAAAGTCATGGTTCACCTAGAGCTGATTTCATTTTTTTATAATTTTCGGTGGGTACGCATTACTTATGCTTTATGGTATTTTATAGTTTTAAATTCACCTTCTTTCATAATAATTTTGAGTGAATTTGTCAACTAGATAAATCAGACTGAGGGAATATAGTTTTGGGAGTTTTTGATCTTTCCGGTTTCAAGCATGTTTTCTCTTTCACCTTAAAATAGGAGAAAATTTTAAACTTGATAAACACACGTTTTTAGATTTATAACTATCTAAATTTCATTTTTAGTGGTAGATCGTGTGGTATACGAGCTATGTTTACTGGGTCCCAATTGAAACAAATTATTTTTTTTTTAATAAACCATTAAGTAATTTTTCAAATGTTTTTGGTCTATACTTCATCGCAGCAGACAGTTATGTATTATCTACTAAATTATTAGGAATTCACTGTAATTGTGTCACCGCTTTGGATCTGAACATCAAAAATGTTTACTTATTTCTTACGTGGCTGTATGTCGTTATATATAGTGAAAATTAATTGGTGAAACAAAAACTTTCAGAAAATAGAGTAACTAATAATAATAATGCATGTCAGTCTTACTATATACTGTTCTTTGTTGACTCTTGTATACATCTACTGAACTCTATGTTATACTGGACATTCAATCATTTCCAATATTACTGTTAAATTTTTATTTCCTGATTGAACACTATGTGTATTGGATCATTTAGGATAGAAATACTAGTGATACAATGCGACTCTCCCTAATAATTTGTTTACGTTTCTTTCGATAGCACAGAACTTAGGATCATAAATCTAGACGAATTTGATGAACAGTTTAGTTTCAAGAAATCGAACACCAATTTTTCGTTGTAGTGAATTGACGCATTTTTTTCAGCTTTAATTTACAATTTTTTAAATTATAGTATAAGTAATCGCAGTTTCACACCACATAACCCGTTGTTTATGATGGAATGGGTCACACCACCACAATTGTTGAGGTCCCAAAAGTTGTGGCCATTTTAACTTTAAATTTTTATTTGGAAAAGATCAAACTTATAGCAAAAGAATGAATTAAATAAATACTTAGACTAATACCAAAACAATGAAATTGATCGGGAAGTTTCCATAAATTACATTATTATGTGGAGTTAAATAGCAACACTGGAGTAGATAATGTAAACAATGTTAAATAGCAACAATGGACTAGTTAATGTAAAGCCATGTTAAATAGCAACACTGGACTAGATACAGTATACAATGTCAACACTCTCGGCCCCACGTGAAGATTCTCGCTAATTGTATTTACACTTACTGCAGAGTAACATATACGCCTAGAGCTAAAAGTTTTGAATAAGTAAAAACACCTATTGTTTCGTTTTGTTAATATTTGATCCCACATATATATCCAACATTAACATATGCACAGTGTTAAATTCATAGATAATTATTGATTTTTATTTTATTATGCTATTAGATGTCTTTACTATACTATGTGTGATGACTTTCGTAATATAAAAATAGTCATCATTGTAATCTCGAAAAATAAGTATCTATTTTTTATGAAGAAATTTGGTCAAGCCAGGAAGAGATCTAAATAACTATAGCATAGATAACTACTCTTAACTCAAACCAACTTACCTAACTAATATTTAGGGAATATACAATGTGGGGAAAATAAAATGTGTTTCTTCAGTATAACGTGAAAGAAAATAACTATTATTTCACAAAACAGCTCTTAAGATTATTTTTGTTTAAATAGTATAATCGCAAAAGTACCAAAAGGTTAAACATTTGAATTATAGAGTAATTATTAGTTGTTCTCAATTGCTTACTTTTCCTTCTAATTATGTACACAATAAACATAATAACTTAAATGATTACTAGAATATTGTACAAGACTAGTTAAAGCACCAACTAAATTATGAAGTTCTAGTATTAATAACAATGACAGGTTGGTTTTAATATTTGGTATTAAATATTGCAGTCTTCGGTTGTGGAAAATATGAACTACTGTTGTTTTTCAGTTTTCACCATTTTCAACGAGTCTTCCTCGTCCGAACTTTCCCGGCTTTTCTTTGATTCTTTCAACATGTCATAGATTGACATTTCGAACTCGTGGAGGGAATCGGTTATCGAAGACCGCCGACTCGATGCCAAAGAGTCTTTATCCCCCACCTCCGGTTTGGCCTCCAAATTATGATTGGTATTTTTCGCGGTATTACTAAATTTATCTTCGGAACTCGGGGAGCCAGCGCTAACTCCGTTAACTACAACGCTCGGACTAGATTCCGTACTCACTTTTACTCCGGAAAGTTGCAAATCTTTTAGGGCAGTAATATAGTTTTGACTCTTAATAATTTCCTTGAAGTCGAAAGAAGAGACGATGTTGGATCTTTTGTCTTCTAAAAGACTATTAAGTCCGGCATCCGACTCGACAAGTTTAGGTGTTTGAAAGGAGTAATCACTCAGGTGGGGCTTGGAAGCCGGGTCGTTTAGCGGATTAGTCGGCACCACAGCACAGTTTCTCTCACTCACCAGGGTTGACTTTAAAACCTCTTCTTGTGACTTGTTGGAACTTGTGTTGCAATGCGGGGTCTCCGTGTCAGACGCACTCAGGAATTCAGTATCGTAACTGTCCGTCAAGTTATCCGAAGACAACGATTTGTAAATAATGTTCGTTTTAGTGTTGGTCAGAAAAATCGATTCCTCTTTGTGTACGAAGGGGTTGGACCCGACAAAATCGTCGTCCGTGAGTTTGTTTTTCTGGAGTAGCTCGAGAAGCACGGAATGGTTGGCGCTCGCCGTGTCACTCGGAGCGTGGCTGGGTCTCCGCTCGGGGGTGGGTGGAGGGGTTTTATTCGCACTGTTATCGGACACAGATGTTTCCCTTTCTCGATTCATGAGATGCAAATGGTCAGTAGGCAATGAGTTCGGCTGTCCGGAAACGTCCCCCGATTTCTCGCCCAGTGTTATGCTGTCCGACCCCCTTCTCGTCTCCACCGCCGTGTCTCTCGATATGAAATACGGCTCGTTCTCCTCCTTCAGGATATTCTGCAACCACTCTTGTTTGCTCATGGCCGTTTTTTTCCTTGATCTCCTTATTGATCTCGTTGAGTTGAGACACGTTGTTGATGTCCTGAATGTGGGCGAGAATGTTCAACCCCGGCTCTCTGTGCGCACTCTCCCCGCTCGTTACACTCTCCGATCTCTCGCTCGACTTGGCAATGTCCGTCCTGTCATCGAAACCACTCTCCGCAGACACCTCCGATATAGCCGACAATTTATCGATGTACCCCAGATTCGATTGTAGCAGGGTTTTTGTACTGAACATTGTCTCTTTTTCTACAGGCACTATTTCGTCGGTGTCGTAAACACAGTCCTTGTAATCTTCGTCCTCCTCTTCGATTTTGTGTTCCGAATTCGTCATGATATTCTCTTTGTCGTATTCCTTAGTGTCCTCGTCGTCTGCGGTATGGTGATGCCTCGTTTCGAGGATCGGAGTAACTATTATGGTGGACGAAGAGTTTCTGGACTCCAGAACGCCGTCGGCGTGATGATACTTGTCCGGCAAGGAGATGGTGGAGTTGTTCAGAGAGTCTGGCCGATTTAGGTCGTCCATGGAAAAGGCTGCCCTCGTGAGATCCTGGTTGCGCTTCCTCTTTTTCCTGGGTGGAGGGACAGGAGCAGCATCCGGTACCATCAGCGTCGCCGTCCTCCAGCCGTCTGAGGACTCTTCCTTCCTCAGCTGAGGGTGACTAATCGTCAGACGGCCATTTGTTCTGAAACATCATAGATAGATTCACAGCGGAAACTTGAATGATTTAATTAGGTTTTAGTACTTTAGGAACAAATGAGATTAGTCCAAATATGAATTTATTTATTTTATGAGCAGTTTCAACAAATACGAGTATATAATTCATGTTGTATTCTCGTTAAGGTTTTTCTGGTCAAAGTCACTGCAAAATCGTTAAATGTGTATGTACAAACGTAACAGTTCAAAGCCGTGAACATAATAGGTCATCGTAGATTCTCTTATATGGTTATGGATGTCTACATTTTTATGTTTGATACTGTTTTATTTGGTAATCTAGAGTGGTAACATTTCAATTTTTTTTATTCGATTTTTTTTTTAGTAAATTTATAGAATCCTGCATTTTTAATTTGTCACGTGTAATAATCTTCGTGTATTTTAAATAATAAATTAATATTCAGACTGCTTCATGCAAAAAAATCAAACAAAATATGGATTTAGGAGGTTATTTCCATAACTATGTTTGCTGGAATAACTATACTTGTTGAAGAATGTTTTACGGAGTTAAGTGAGTGAATGATTATGTTACAAGTGCATGACATGTTGACAATTTTCCTCTCATAGTTTACCTTATCCATGTGCTTGTATAAATCTTTTAATAAATACGAGTAGAAACTCCCTAGTTATTATGCTAGTGAAAATAAGTATCACGAAAAGCTTTTATTAATCTATTTTGTATTTATTAATCTATACCCATTTATTTGTACTGCATGTATTGAGTTCCAGCAGGAAACACTAAAAACATATTATATTACCTTTGTACTTGTAAGACTATTCTGATTTCTATACAAACAATTCAATTACCGCATCGGTTTCTGGGGAGGCCTTGCAGGTCGATGATGTGTCTTCGGTTTTCGATACACTTGCCGGACCTGAAACACAGTAACTGCTGTTGACTGAAAATTATCTCACAATTAATAGTTTATAATACGGCAGTAAATTAGTAGAACATGGCAATAAATCTAATTAAAAATCATTGAAACAACATGTGTACGACGAATTTTTAACAAGGAATGTATGACAGCATAAATGACTAAAAGAGATTTATAGGAAGTCTGCGTGAATAAAAGCAGAACTTCTTCAATTCTTAAACATTAACAAGCTGTAAAATTATTGAAATTATTAACTTTTTGGGATCGTTTTATTATTAAAGCTAAGAGTTTACAATAATTTTAAATACATAGAAGATAAATCATTCATACGGACGAGTTGTTCTGAGGTCTGGGAGATTATCTAAGTTAGCTCTGAGGTCTAACACTAGGCCGCGCCACGTATCTTCGACCGTTGCCATTAACATATTTCCTACCTGTCCTCTCACTTCACAGATGGCAGTCCGAGCACTCACTTTTTCCGTGCCGCAATTTACAGCATAGAATGAGTTATCTCTTGTGTAACTAATACAATCAAAGACATAACTTAGTAATCCTTATCGTAGTTCGTACAATATCATCGTGTATAAGAGGTCTTAAATTTTTGTAACAGTAGCACACATTTTTGTAATATTTCAGTCAATTCATAATCAAGCATAATTAATTAAATCTTAAAATGAAACCAATTGGTCAGCCACAAAAATATCATATATTACATACAATAAATATAAATATTTATAGTTCTGTCTACTATAATTTACTGAACAGTGTTTTAGAAATTAAATACTTTAAATTGTGTAGGAATTAATTTTGAACTCTCATCGTTAAAACCTATTGTTCTATACACTTCCTTATTTCGCATGCTTAAACTTGATCCATTAATAATCCATATTAATTAATTTAAATTTAAATCTATTTACACGTTTTATATCAAAATATCCCGAACTAGACTTTATACAGAGAGGAAAGATGATGCCCTAAGTCCTGTAACTGCTAAATTACAGAGTATATCAATAAATTATCTATGATATCTATAATAAATCTGTGTACGGCACTCTGGTCGCGGTCGTGTGGTCTCTACTCTATTCTCAATTTGGGAAGTCCAGTTTTCACTGCAGCATAATGATGACTTAATTAACCACGTCAAACACTAACAAACTTGCGTTGTTAGCGCCGACTGAATACTGATCGTCAAAGACGGTCTAAGTGCGACTAACTAGACGTTTGCAAGATGGCCGTCTCTTGCCCAACCGCCGCCGCCAACTGTACCGGTAGTTAGTCATATTTATGCCTCAGTGACCTGATTTATGACCACTAACAGCATCAAGACCGATGCTTCACGTATCTGGTATTCTTTCCGTCACGATGAAATAATGTTCCACACGAAGCAGTCAAATATTAACTTAACTGACAGTACATACAAAGTTACTAATACAAGACCAGTGACATATTTACCTATAGGGCCACCAGGGCCGGAGTTTTTTGGCCGCCAGGTCCAAGGGAGCTGTAGGTTAGAACATTAGTATTTTAACGCAAATGTAGAACTGTTGTCTGCCACAAACTTTGACGGCATTATTAGGGAAATTTCTTCAAAGAAAGCAAGGAACGTTATTCTGTAATGGCCTACATTGTTTTCTTTGCCACGCACTAATTAAGTGGTAGAGAGGACTTTATAGTCCTAACTTCGCCTCTAATAAAATCATTTTTCATTTCATTTCATTTCATTTTCACTAATGATTTCCTCATCGTTTTTTTTTTACTCAAAAATGTATATATTTAATTAAAAGGGATTCAACTTCAATAAATGTATGTTTTGTAACAATTATATTGTTTCTATTTTCGTAATCTTTTCGTAGAACAAATAAAAACTACTGTTTATAAAGATGTATGTGTAACTTTATCTAATGACAAAGATGAAAATAAGACGTAAAACTATAAAAAGTTAACAAATATAGGCTAATTGTGTGTGTGTGTGTGTGTGTGTGTGTGTGTGTGTGTGTGTGTGTGTGTGTGTGTGTGTGTGTGTGTGTGTGTGTGTGTGTGTTTCCTATATATCTTACCAAACACAAGGTACGAGAATGATAGCATATTTCACTAAAGAGTATACCTTACTATCCACTCATATCAGAGCTTACGTACCTTATACGAGACTCTAGACTTATAGTGATATCCGTGTCATTGTGTGTACAATATCAATATCCACTTACAGGACTATAATTATATTCCGTACCAAAATCAAACTACGCCACAGTAGCTCCAAGTTAATTGCTCAGCCCGTTACTTATAAAACGTAGAAAACATTAAGTCAAACTCAAGGGAAAGGATAAAGAGGTACATTAAACATATAATAAAGTTGGATATTACTGTGATAAACCACTAATAACGTCGGTATCAGATTAACTCCTTCCTTCAAACTGCCAGATATCGATTCTGTAGCATGTTTAGTGTTCATTTTTATTTAATCATCCGCACTATTTGTTTTTACGGTTTCTACGACCCAGTTAAATGGATCTAAGATTAGAATAGTAATATTATTCTACCTTGGACCTTTCCCGTTACTTGGCCACCAATTCTTCGAGTTTGTAATATTTTTAGCCCTCAAGCATTAATAGTCAGTCATTTTGAATTTTATTTTACCGACAATATCTTGGGTGGTTATTCCGTTCGTCTCCGGAGGTGCTGCCTTAACTAGCGTTGATAGCCGGAGGTGCTTACTTAGCTCGCGTTGATGGCCGGAGGTGCTGCCTTAGCTATCGCTGATGGCCAGAGGTGTTTACTTAGCTAGCTCTGGTGGCCGAAGGTGCTGCTTAGCCCGCGCTGATGGCCAGAGGTGCTTATACTTAGCTAGCGCTGGTGGCCGAATGTGCTGCTTAGCTTGCGCTGATGGTCGGAGGTGCTGCTTAGCTAGCGCTGATGGCCGGAGGTGCTTACTTAGCTAGCGCTGATGGCCGGAGGTGCTGCTTAGCTAGCGCTGATGGCCAGAGATGCTTATACTTAGCTAGCGCTGGTGGCCGAATGTGCTGCTTAGCTAGCGCTGATGGCCAGAGGTGCTTATACTTAGCTAATGCTGGTGGCCGAAGGTGCTGCTTAGCTCGCGCTGATGGCCGCTTAGCTAGCGCTGATGCCGGAGGTGCTTACTTAGCTAGCGCTGATGGCCGGAGGTGCTACTTAGCTAACGCTGATGGCCGGAGGTGCTTACTTAGCTAGCGCTGATGGCCGGAGGTGCTTACTTAGCTAATGCTGGTGGCCGAATGTGCTGCTTAGCTCGCGCTGATGGCCGGAGGTGCTTACTTAGCTAATGCTGGTGGCCGAAGGTGCTGCTTAGCTCGCGCTGATGGCCCGAGGTGTTTACTTAACTAACGCTGATTGCCGGAGGTGCTTACTTAGCTAGCGCTGATGGCCGGAGGTGCTTACTTAGCTAGCGCTGATGGCCGGAGGTGCTTACTTAGCTCGCGCTAATGACCGTAGTCATCAACTACTATCAAACGCGTACAATTACTAGTTCCCCGAGGTTTTTAAAATGTTTAACCGTTCTGAAACTTGAGTGTTTACTGTTGGTTTTTTAAGATTGACATGTAAAAATAATACGAATTCAAAGAAAAATTGTTCGTGTTCAATTAACGAAAAAGGTTCGAACTATAATAGCTGTTGAATTAAAAACTTTAAAAATTGCTAATTTATCTACATAGTTTTCCAGAATTTCACTTATATACGGCAAAACCATGAAAATATCGGCGAAGTTCCGATAATAATTTTTACAGCTTGAGTGCCAACAATTATAATCAATATAAAAATTATCGATATTGAAAAATCCCTTCCAATGAATATAAATACAGGTAGTGTATAAATCACCTAGCAAAGGTTTGAGTAGGAATCAAAAACTCCTCTTGAGCCGTAACTAGAACTTCCATTCCTATGATTAGCCCGGCGGCACAAGCCAACTATTTGCGGCAGTCCGGTAATCGCCGACGTGACGGCAGCGGCAAGTAACGGGCCTGACCGGTATCGGACGTATTGGTCCCCTTGTCATCCAATTTGAAAACAAGGTCAGGGTTCCATTACGGGAACCTCCGGCCACTCGAATGGCTGAGTCGGTCGGAATCAATTATGTGGCGGTGAAATCACTGCTTGTCTTATTACAGCAGGAATGTGGTTCCGCACAACGGTGGCATGGTGCATGTTTTGGTACACGAACGGTCTGTAGCTTTTAGAAGTGTGAAAAATATGTTAGAGTGTGTTACTGAATTTTACGTACGTATTTGAGTTTTGCAACAAAAACGTCTGCAATTAAAGTGAAATGAGTCCAATGGAGGAGAAGTAACTCTCATTTCGTAGTCAGAAAAGGAGGAAGTCAGATGAACATATTCTTTAATCCCATCAGCAGAAACATTTGTGCTTTGGATATCATTCAAAGACAATTGTTTGAAATAATTAAAAGATAGTTTTCCAAATTTATCAATCGTTATTAGCCTTTTGATGGAAATGTTGTTCTGTAGATACTGAGTTTGTAAATGTTATTTATGCTTATATTTTGCCATTTTAATTGCTGTGTCCATTGTCGTATTAATGAGACAACAGGAAGCCTCTTTAACTGTGCTGGATGGCACGTTTTTCTGCAGATACCGATCTTTTAAGTGGTAGGTTATGCTAGTAGTTTTCCTGTTTAACTCAGATATTTTCTATTATTTGATAAAAGAAAAGTCACAATTATCCAATAATTTGATTTCTGTTAAACGAGACCTTTCGAGCTATTGATGTCAAAAGGCCTTGTGGGACAGAGATAAAATTATAGGATAATTGTGACTTTTCTTTTATCAAATAATAGAAAATAGTGTTTTCCAATAAGAAGACCACCTCCTTCAGTGAAATAACTCATATATGTCTATTGCGTGGAGAAGAAGGAAATCTTCAAAATTATCACTGATATATCGTTATATAGTAACTACTAAGATTGCATGCGTGGGCTTGCTTCAAAAATGTTTACGGAATTTCTACTAAATTAAATTCTTTCCTTGAGAGATTAATGTCGATTTTTTAAAGTATCGAGCTGTTTTCGTAGAATATTGTAAACTTATTGGAGTAAATTTAGAAAAATTCCTATGTCGAAATTTTACTACATACAATGACTAATATGCATGATTAATTAGTGGACCTCAATTGAGTTTCAGCGAACGTGGAATTGAGGTTCAGTGTTACCAATTAATCATTGCTGGCAGACGAAGGATGGGTTCTAGAAATAGGTTACACTGTGGACCCCGTTATCTCCTAATTAATTGAATATTTTCTAACTCCATATTTCAAGGGACAATCAGACTGGATGTTAGCTAAAATACGCAGAGCATCTGCAATTACTGATGCTCAATTTAATTTTTCTTAGTTTAAAAAACTGACCCAGCTATTTAAGGTAAATACTGTTAAACGCAGCACAAACTTTCTTTCTTCACAGACAAGACATTATATGACATTGTTTCCACAACAACAGGGAGGTTTATAAAGTGTAAAACGTGTACTGAAAAATTTCAATTTCTTGAAGAAATAAAAAATTAATATTAAAAAGAATGCTGTTACACGTGAATAGATTAAATATTCAGTGTAACTGTGATACGTTATTGGAAACCCATACAGTTGTATTCAACATTAACTGAATGAACATTTTGTTTATCTTAAAAAACAACTTTTTATTCAAATTATTCCAAAAGATATATTGTGACCAAACCCTTATTTTGCAATTATTGCGACTACTACAAGATTCTATCTTATGTAATAATAAAATAAAATGTAATATAGTGGAGAATGTAAATAAAGCATTTAACAAACTGAGGAATTCACACAAAGGTATAGTTTACCATAAAGATTGTTTATTGTTTTTAAATTTTTTTATATATTATTGTTGCCAATTCTTCCACCTGCCAAAGCATTTTTTATAAAGTAAATAAGTTTCAAGAAAACATAGCATTAATAAAACATACTCATTCAAAAGCAACATGGTACAAGAGTTTGGAGTTAAAGCAAAATCCACACAAGAACACGAAGTTTTGTAAAATGTCAGTTAATTTTGTATACTTCAATAAACCAAAGAAGCTTTGTTACTTTTAAGAGTCTCGGATCCCTTCACCACTCAACTCGACCACCCCTCCACCCCCACACTCGGTTGCAATGGTTGTGAGGTAACAGGGAGGGGGGGGGTAAGGGTGGCGTTCGAGGCTAATTATCACCTTCTGTTGGGGTAGATGAAAGAGTATTCTCACTTTTGCAGTTTTCCACTCTTTTTAATTGTGAAAACCGTGTAACGAAAGGAGCAGTACTCTTCAAACACAGATCTATTCAGTTCCTTATTTTTTTTTTTTTTATACAAAACCTTTTATGTTTTATGACGTAAACGTATAATTGTATACTAAATACAATCTTGCTTTTAAAATATTATAAAGATTAAATTCAGTTTCGTTTGTTTTCTGTAGCTTTTGTAAGAAATAGTCCCTTTTGTGTTAAAACTAAGAAATGATATTATATTATAACTCATTATGAATCAGTCTATTAAACATGACATTCTCCTACAAGGATCACAACGGCTGAAGAAACACTTTAATAATCTGAAACTAATACTCTAAATTACTCTGGATTTGTATAATCTGCATTAATCTACAATATCACTTCTAGTACGTTCTTTAGATATATATATTTTCCATTTCTTAATATATCAAAATATATTCAGTCGTTTAACCACAATTATCTACGTTCTCTCCATATCTTCTTTGGCAATTCCTACGTGCAGGGAATTAGTATTAAAATTTCCTCTCTTCTCGTTTTATTATTTTTTATTTTGAAGTTTATTCAAAACTTCCTTTATCCCTCATGCATTTTATTAATTTGTTCAGTGTTAAATACCTAAATACGGCAACACATACCAACCAACCAACAAAACAACACAATTCGGATTTTAAACAATGTTTTAAAGAGAGACCGATCCTCTTTTAAGACTTATTCTGACCGTCCTCAAGGGCCACTAACCTGTTCAAGGATATTATGAAACAGGATTAGGGGGAGAGTCGATACAGTACAAGGTCGATGGTACTGATAAAAAGTGCAACGGTCACAGACAGACCAAAGCGCTATCTCTGTGGTCGGTCCAAAGTTCAACGTCTTAGACCGTTCGGTCATCAACACTCACAATAACAGATGGTAAATGTAGGAAGTGTCCTAATGTATAAACGTTCTATACATAATAAAGCTGTAATTATTACAGTTCAAAGTTATCATCATCCAAAGCTGTGGAAAGGATAGCAAGGTTTAAGCCACGAAACAACGTTTTATTGTTGAACTGTAATAAAACAAGTTAGTGTAACCGCAAGCAAGTTGGCATTAGCTTGAATATTATAATGAATTCACAAACAAAGTTGGGGTCGGTTTCCGTCGAATGCAGAGTCAGCAGTTGAGAGTCTATCCAGTAATAAACTAAGCTTTGAAACAAGTTAGGCTTTTGTGCATACACTCGCCATGTTTTACTCGTTACAAATCGCAAATGGCCACAATGAGACAGTACGATCTTTTATTAATTATTTTAAATTATTGTTATGTTGAGTATATTACATCCTTTAAAATCCTATCAAAATAAAATTTTCTCAGCAAAGCCTTATTATATTATAGTGTCTAAGGAAACACGAATAGGTGACTTTGTTTACTATGATACATCCACGTAATATTCCTAGATGGCCTTATAGATTTAACTTATAACAATGAAAGATTATACGTTCATGTGATGTAAGTGCTGATTACACATCCGACGGGTCCTTCTTAAAATCACTTCATTGTCTGTCGCATGGCCGATATCTCTTCATGGAAAGGACCTGGAGATTTGAAACTTGGTACAAAGGTTTTTCTTGGTGTAAGAAAGAAATATGTTGTTTTTGAGATCAAAAGATTAATTAACAGTATAAAGTAATTTCATAAAAACTGCTATGAATACTTGAACCTTCTATAAACCAAGTTCTGACCATCAGAGATTCCTCACCTCAATGGGGTGTTCTATAAAAATTTTCGTCAAATTATTAAATTAACATCGCTTACCTATAATTTAGAAACATTAAATATGCAAATTTTGAAAGAACTTTCATTTTTTAAATTTTTACGGATAGTTTATAGCTTATACAATTTTATTAATAACATCTATAACAACAGGTACTAAAACCCAATATAGAATAAAATAGTGTGCTTTCAAATTATTGCGTCACTAGAGAAGTAAACTTGACATCCTTTACTCAAACAATAAATATAAAGAATAAAAATACGTCCTTGGAGACAATACCGATGACACATTATTATTGTCTTACATGTTTAATCATTTTTTAGTAACTTTTTTCAAATACGCCAAGTATTAAATGTAAACCTGCTAAATACTGACTCTCACTCAGCTTTTTTTAAAACCTCACTCCACTAAAAAATAACATCGTCGAATTTCAAGGATGCATGGGCCATCGTTTATTCAGAAGGTCTGCATGAAATGGCATAAGTGAGAAGCATTATTAGAAGATATCCTATCGGAAATACAAAATCGAAAAACACAGAATGGCCTCCAACTTTTTAAATATTTTAAATTTAATCCAAACTAGAACATTGAAAATACTTCACTGAGACAATATGTAGCAAATCCCTTATGATCTAAGTTCGGAATGCTATAACCTAGGAATTATTTAATATTTTCCCTTCGAGAACAAAGACACAAAAATAGTGGTTCACGTCCTTTTATGCTTTATATTTTTATTTTTTTCAAGAAATACATATTAAACTGATTGATTTTTCCAAAGTATAAGATACCTTAAAAGTAACTAACGTGCACATTTACAAAGTCGTTGTTAAAATCTAACAAGCGATTATTTGTAGTAACCCAATGCACGAAACTAAGACAATTGCAAGAATCGTCTTATATTTTATTTTTATTATAAATCTTAAGTTACACATTTAGATTTGCAGCCCTACAAAGCTACTATGTTCAAACCATACGATGATAGATGAAAACCATGAAAAACATTAAAAGAAAACTGGAATTTTCGGAAAGAATTGCATAGTCAACAACTAAATCACCTAGAACTATTATTGATTTCACGGAAATCAGCGTGATATAGCGGATATTTCGCGCAGAGTTGATAATGCTACTAAATCTGTTACCTATGCCATTATCACTAAACGGAACTGTTGTTATGGACAGTTATGGGGTTCCGTTATTGTATTTCTGTAATAACATCACAATACTTACGATCAATCTGCTGTGCACATATGGTGTATGTATTAGTGCAGGAGGCAATATACTTCATTGCGTAAACACAAAACCTAGTATTATTTTTTAAATCGAAAACAAAATATATCTTGGAAAAGAAATTAATTGTTACTTGCTACAGTTTTGGTGAAGGTCAAAATGAGAGGGTATAAAAAACAAAAATGTGAAATGATGATATTTCTCAGATCATACTTTTCTTGACATCCTTAGAAGTAATCGTCAGACATCTTAATACATGTTAAATCAGCGTCCGATAATCACACACCCCAAATTAGCTACTTTAAGTTTCTTTATCAAGTTACCTAATATTGATGTAACTATTATTATATGTCTTACAGTCAGTTGACAGCGTCACAGTTCAGTTCCAGGGTTCACTTCTGGCTGCTTTATACTTTACAAATATTCGATTTGTCACTTGAACCTGGGCAACCTTATGGATGTCCAGGAGCGGTACATCACTGACCGCAAATGTCTAGATATAGGGGTTGAAAGGTGGATGCATAGGTCTAGCCTATTGCGAGGGATGACTGTAGAATTGGTAGGGCTCCCTAAGTGTTAAAGGAAGGCAGCTGCTAGAGGGAGAGCTGCCCTCTGTCCACTTTGCCTGGAGAGGCTGATACAGACCCGGTTTCCCCTCCTTCCAAGAAATCATGAGTGAGATTAATGCTAACATGAATAAATGTATATCAATGATCATTAAAACTAATCGAAAAATATTATATTACTGTTGACGAAGTTGTTAAAGCTCATGTAGACAGTTCTCATGCGAAAAGGAATCAAAGTTTGGTTTTAAAAAGTTAAGTGTCAAACTTACAAATTAATTTGTGATATATTTCAGCGTACTTATCAATTTAAAAAGTTAAAGAATTTTTTCGGAATTTTATATATATATATATATATATATATATATATATATATATATATATATATATTATATATATTCAAATAAAAACTTCACGGAAAAAAGCTTCATACATTTTTACAATATTTCATTAAACTACACAACTATAAAATATAAACACTGTATAAAAATATAAAAATAGAAACACGTGACAATACCAATATTCAAAAGGTAAATGAAGTTTTTCATAAAAAATACTATACTGTAATTGATGTTCAAGTAAAAATGTTATGCTGTAGATGGAGCTTATATTGGTCACTGTTAAATTACATGAAAAACATAAAACCAATATTTAAAAACTTTTATTGTTTTTGTGAGGCTTATTGAAAGGCCTCACAAAACATACAAAAAGTTTTTAAATATTGGTTTTATGTTTTTCATGTAATTTAAAAATGTTATGATATTATTTTTTTTATTTCTTACATAAGTTAGTGAAGTGGAATACAGCAACGTAGCGTATTAGGCCATATTTGTGTTAACATTTTACTATGATCTTATGTGCTAATTCATGATTTCTTGTATTGAAATCGTCTCGTAAGCTGTTATCTAATAAGCGAATCTCCGAACAATTGTCCAAGAAGTTAATCTTTCTCACCTGCTTTACTGCACAAAAGGTCAATGTGAGCTAGGAGCACTATCTGTTTCGGAGCAATTTCGTATATTTCTCAGAAACTGGCCGAAGAGGGGATTAAAAAATTCTAGTCGGCATGGCTGGATCGTCTGGTAAGCTACTATCACAAGGTCTAATTTTGTATAGCCTTGAGTTCTTAGCAATTTTCAAAGTTTTGTTATGTATATATACATACATTTATATAAATGTATATTTATATATATATATATATATACAGGATGTTCAGAAAATGGTGTCACTAACTCGTAATTTCAAATGGAAAGTGTCCTCTAAACATATAACTTAGGCCGTGAAATGAATCGTTTAGCCGCCTTGTATTTTTCATGTAACTAGTAAAGCTACAGATACCAAACCTTGCACATATGTTATAACAAATAAGAGCAAGAATCACAAAGATAATTGTGTGATTTGCTCGAGTATTGGCGCCCGTTGCAACTCTTTCATTTAATTTCATTTATTGAGTCAACGGTAAACCATTTCGTACATATCAAGTAACAGATGGCATGCCAGAAATTAACAAATCCAAATAAATATCGCCAACACTTAATTGTAGATAATAGAAAACAATGTTATCAAATATCCAAAGTTTAACATAATATACATACAAATTAACGCCTACATCACAAAATCGAAAAATAATATGAAAAATATTAAAAAAAAATGTACCACCTAATAAATAATCATTAACAAACAAACAACATCTAATAAATAATACATTTACCACCATCCAAATAAATAACAAATTAATTTAATTATAAATAATAAGAAACAACATTATGCAACAACCAAAGCTCATATCACAGGATATAAATCAAAATATTTAATAACGGCTCAATTTGTATAGATCTACAATGCACATTAAATAAAGTCATGCAGAGATCTCCGAAAGGATTTGCTTGAGGACCCAAAGAACTCAACACCACCATTCACTATGTTTCCTTTCCTTGTTCCTTGTTCCATTTCACTATGTTGTGTTCTCTTAGTTATAAAATATATTTACGAGCTGTACAAGCCGGGACAACAAAAATTATTGTCAGTAGACAGGATCAGCTGTTTTCATATGTTTGTTGTTCCCGTCTTGTGCAAGCGTACCTTTAAGGTAGTCGTGCTCGTTTATGCGTTGACGGATTTCGTTGAAAAAAGTACCTTTGGGATTAAGATACAAATTTTCAAATTGTCGGTATCTTGTACATTTTTCTTAACTTCACATGGTTTTTTGTTATTTGACTTCAACATTTTCTGAACAGTTTTTATATATTTCTTCTGAGATAAGTTCAACTAATTGCTGTTTCTTAATATGAGTATTATTGCATACGTTAATTTCACTTTATTTTCTCGTAAACGGTTGTCAACATAAAATTAAAAATGAAGTTACCCACTTCAACCTATCTGTTGTGCAACATATGTAAAAAATATTCTGACAAGAAAGGAATTAAAAAGATCAACGATATAAATCGTTTATGGATGTCATTTCGTGCTATTAAGAATTAAAAAATACACTCCATGACATGTAAAATGTCAAAAACCCGTGAGGAATATTTTGATTGAGTGTGGAGAACCGTTCTCAATACAGCTTTAAAGCAATAAAGCTACTAGTATTTCTCGTTTCAAGTTTTAAACTTCACCAGCGTGCTTTTGAATGAAAGAACCCGTGTAAACGACAAGTACCTGTCCCTTTGAAGAGCTGGCGAGTGTCACAGTGCCCCCCCCTTCCCCGGAGAGTATTGGTGGGGGGTAGGGGTGAATGAGGGAGCATTTGGAACCAATTATCACCTGCTGTCGGAGTAGATGAAAGGCCATTTACTCTTCACAATATCGGAGCTTTGCCGGCGGCGCCCAGGATATTGAATAGGAAAAAACTCTCCCAATAACTGCAATACCCTTTTAGCAATTGAATCCGACATATATTCATCCGATACAATTTTGTGCGGATATACATATAACGTAATACACATATAAACATGTAAATAGTGTATGGCAATACGTTGGTTTTCAACGTAGATAAAGATTTATTCACTAAAATACTTGTTCCCCAGAACTTGCACCTGGATTTATCATTAAATATTTCAAGTTGGTGGCCGTTCAAATGGACGAACAAATTTCAAATTTGCTCTTTCTCAGTATAGACTCAATATAAACAACTGTTATACTAGCAAATATTTAACATATCTTAAAATTTCGAGATAGCGGCCGTTCCAATTTTTGGAAAGAAATAGTTATATTTGTGATTATTATGATTCGTAGATCGTTTTTAAATTTTCTTGACGTTTACAATATTATATGCTCTTAAATTGTTTTCTTTTTTAAATATCTCGTAAGTTGCTCGGACGGGGGCCATATAACGTTTGGAGTACACTGTATGAGTAAACGTTTACATTGTAGAAATATTGCTGAACACTAATATAATAGCCGTAATTTCTTGTACATTCAAACTAAACTTGGTACAAAAACAGTACTTACATATTGCTCGAATAATTTCGTTAGATAGTCTCAATTAATAAAAGATTTTGAAATATGGCCATTCACAATGTTCAAAATTTGTATCTCGAGTTTTTCAGAAAATAAATATTTTAAATATTAATACTAACTCAGGCAAGAACTATTTCCTATGAATAATATAAGGACTATTTGACTCTCGATTAAAACATTCTAGAATGAGTAGATGACTGAGTCAGTATCATGCATGAGCATGGGGTTTCCTGCTGCTGCTTTCGTAAAAGATATATGAGATATAAAACTGACAACGAAGGGCTGTTGCATTTCTCTAAAGAGCTTTTTATGGATATATTCAGAGATAAGCTTTACTGCCGGTGATAAGAATCCCATCAAGTTTTATCACATGGCTCACTTACCCGAACATTTTCCTAATATTTACATATATTTGAATTGAAAGCGAGTTTTAAATAAATTTCATGAGTGTTTATTCTTTATAAATTAGTTGCTTAAATGATCAAATGTTGTAGTAGAGATTCTATCTATACAAATAATGAATGTTGATTACACGTAATGTAGCTATGGTAGGAAAAAACAATTATAGTTACATTATAATAAATCGAAGGAGGAGCTCTTCTTATTCAAAAGAACTATATATATATATATATATATATATATATATATATATATATATATATATATATCTTATTTTAAACATAAATCTCACTATTATGCAATAAATTTAAAATTATTGGATAATTGTGAGTTGTGTTTTATAAAATAATAGAAAGTTATAATATATATTTAGTTGTCTGCTATATTTAAAGGCGAGCTGTAATATAGCGTAGCCTACATTGTAGTATGGTAATAATTATAAAAGTCAGAACAAGTGTGACTTGTTATGGAAATGACTATTAAAATACAGCTCTAAACAAAGTTGTGACCCTACAAAAGTTGTATTCACAGTAGCAGAACAATGTTTTAGAAATCGTCAAGTATTTTTACTAAATTTTTCCATTCTTTTTAGCATTATAGTTCCTTTTAAACGTACAATTTTACTATTCTTTATGGGCAGTCCATTTCCACAGCTTTTAAGTGTATAAATACGTACTAACTGTCTTCTCACCTGACGAAGAGGACAGATTTCGATCCTCGAAACGTAGCTTTATACATTTTGTAACATACAACGATTGCAAATGTACGAAATTCTATACCTTTTCAAACCTCCCATGCTCAATAATAAACTTTAAACAAATAAATGTATAATTATGTCATTCCAAGAACCCTTACGGTGGCCAATGGAACTGATCAGCTGTTCGGACAATAAGATAATTGCAATTAATGGAATACGAGAGAGACTAAGCGAATAGGTGGGGATGACAACACTATAGTGCCAGACACAGTGTTGTATCGAAAGTACATCATCTTCGCTTGCAAACCAACTGTATCAAACAAATAGTAGAATTGGGATGCACAAGAATAATGAAATAACAGTCTTCCATTGGAGTTACTTTTTATGCTTAAAAATTTACAACTAGTCTAAATAATTAATTTTTTCTAGAAAAAATGTGTTTTAAAGTAAATAAATACCTGAGGAACATCGAATAGAAAGACATTTATTTATTTCTTAAAGAAAGTAATATACGTGTGATTTTTCTTGTTTGACAGTCAAACCAAAAATAATCTTCTTGAAAATATTCTTTTAAATTTAAACTAAATACTAAAACAAACATGTAAAAACAAAATAGAATATAACAACAATAAGTGCAGCCTTTTTCGTGCTCAGTCTTACCTTAAAACAAAACACACATAACATGTAAAATATACCATATTATGTTGTAAGAAATATAAAAAATAAAAGCATTTATACTAATAACATAAACTTTAACTTTCTTTAAGAAAAATACAGGGCCACCAAAGCAGAGCTTGTGTTCGAGGTCCCCCCTTCAATTTAAAATGAATATTTTAGATCGGTTTTATTACTGTACTTTCTTAAAGGACTCCCTATTCTTAAAATAACATTCTTAAACATAATAATAAGTCTACCAAAACTATCATGACGTTGACGACATAGATTGGCTAAACTGGAAATTTGAGTAGATTATACCGATGATAGCGTACTGTGTATGCGGAAAGAGCGAAAGTAACAGTGAACGCCAAAGCACTGAAAGGCGGTAGAGAGGAAGTTTTTAAAGACGTGTCGCGAGGGAAACCACCCTTTCACATCCAAATCGGCCGCTCGCACGCCTCATTACTTGGAGGATGGAAGCCGGTGGAGTCGAGAGCGGCTTATCTCCGGGATATTCAGATGGCGATGGCGACCATATTCTCAAACTGCGTTTGTGTTCTTATACATTTCCTCTCGACTAAAATACAAGATTCAATAAGTGGTGAAACAATTAATTAATTAATTAATATTACAATAGTTTTATTGATGTGTAACAGAGAACTGTATAATATAATGTATTATCCATAATAATAAGTACCAATACTTTATATTTAATAAAAATAATTAAATATATTTAATAAATATAATTTAATTTTTAATATGCTATAAATATGTAATATAGTAATACATCCTACCGATATGATAACTTGGCTTGTCTATGATATCTACTACTGTTGTATGTTACTAAACCTTAAATGTGAAGGAAACAGGATATTCCGGACATTTGCCATTGTTCAGTGAAACACAAAATCAGTAACACTACGTTTCGTGATCTGCAATCTGATCTCTTCTTCAGGTAAATAACTAACCTAACACATAATTATAAAATAGGTTAAAATAAACTACGAATTACAACATGGTGTTTGTAATTCCTAACTTAGGCGTGTCACAACGCTCTGGTATGATTCGTTTATTTTAACCTAGTTTCTAATTATGTCTTTTAGTTACTTATTTTCCTGAAGAAGATATCAGATTGGATTTCCCTGATCCGTTATGACTCCACTTGAAATGTCAGTGAAACCATTATATTTCCCATTCTGGCATGAACCAGGCTTGACAGACTTGTCAGTGAAATCATTATATTCCCCGTTCTGCCATGAACCAGGCTTGACAGACTTGTCAGTGAAATCATTATATTTCCCCGTTCTGCCATGAACCAGGCTTGACAGACTTGTCAGTGAAATCATTATATTTCCCATTCCTGGCATGAACCAGGCTTGACAGACTTGTCAGTGAAATCATTATATTCCCCGTTCTGCCATGAACCAGGCTTGACAGACTTGTCAGTGAAATCATTATATTCCTCGTTCTGCCATGAACCAGGCTTGACAGACTTGTCAGTGAAATCATTATATTTCCCATTCTACCATGAACCAGGCTTGACAGACTTGTCAGTGAAATCATTATATTCCCCGTTCTGCCATGAACCAGGCTGAACAGACTTGTCAGTGAAATCATTATATTTCCTATTCTACCATGAACCAGGCTTGACAGACTTGTCAGTGAAATCATTATAT
The DNA here is from genome assembly GCF_021130785.1 of Homalodisca vitripennis. Taxonomy (NCBI): domain Eukaryota; kingdom Metazoa; phylum Arthropoda; class Insecta; order Hemiptera; family Cicadellidae; genus Homalodisca; species Homalodisca vitripennis. The sequence continues at coordinate 9,229,915 of NC_060207.1, forward strand.
TCCCCGTTCTGCCATGAACGAGGCTTAACAGACTTGTCAGTGAAATCATTATATTCCCCGTTCTGCCATGAACCAGGCTTGACAGACTTGTCAGTGAAATCATTATATTCCCCGTTCTGCCATGAACCAGGCTGAACAGACTTGTCAGTGAAATCATTATATTTCCCATTCTACCATGAACCAGGCTTGACAGACTTGTCAGTGAAATCATTATATTCCCCGTTCTGCCATGAACCAGGCTTGACAGACTCTTCAGTGAAATCACTATTTTTCCCCGTTCTGCCATGAACCAGGCTTCACAGACTCGTCAGTGAAATCACTATATTCCCCGTTCTGCCATGAACCAGGCTTGACAGACTCTTCAGTGAAATCACTATTTTCCCCGTTCTGCCATGAACCAGGCTTGACAGACTCTTCAGTGAAATCACTATATTCCCCGTTCTGCTACGATAGCGGCCTGATACTATCGTGCTGATGTAGCTGGCGAAACCATTTTACATTGGACATTTTTACATTTTACTATTCTCATTGGAGTTAACTTCGTGAATTAGCTTCTGGCGAAGCCAAAGTGAACACAACGTGCCTGGATTTATAATGAAGCTACAGCACATGTCTTGAGCCTGGCGGAAAATGGCAATGAGTCAAGAATATATTTAATATTGCTATGACGAAGTTTGATGAGTTTGAGCAGTAGGTGACGCTTGTTTATTATTAGTACTACATTGAGCAAGAAGAGGGACAGGGAGCATGCAGGGAGTGGGGGGGGTGAATTGTTCAAGAACGTCTTATTTTATTTATTAAAATAAGATATCCTATTATTTAACCTATTATAATAAGAGTTAGGACTAAGATTCCTCTCTAACACTTAACCTGGAGACCAAATGCTTAAATGGGACTTCGAACCACCATTAATGGCTATGCAGGCATCGGACCGCTCGCAAGCACAGGATTGCCTAGCGGTCACCCACAAAAGGGCAGTCTCGCTCGATGATGCTAGATTGTATACTATTGGGCAGACCATAACCACATCATTACAATAATTAATTCAGTTACAGTTGGCTCTTCACCCCAGTTGAATCAGAACACGCTCTCAATCGTTTGAAATCAAGTTGAGTGGTAGAAAGATGCTATCTCTACCGCAATTGCAAGATTGTATATTGTTTTGGACTCTTGGATATTTTGGAATATCTTCGAATCCACCGCTTCCCATCAGAATACGCAATCTTTAATGGTGGAAGAGTGAATTGAGATAACCAGTTCAGGACCGTGCCTCCTGGGATATACCCAGAGATGACAGAGCAAAATACAAATACCCGTGGCGGTTCTGCCGCTGCGGTTTTATCCAATGCTGTTGCACTGTGGCACACGAGCAGGGCCGTAGTCAGACCGGTTTACTCGGGGCAATTTCCCGGGGCCCGTTGCTAGACGCTTCTTGAGAAATGCCCGGACGCTTTAATGAGTCACTGTTAGCTCCTTTCTTCCAATTTCATTTTGCTTCTGCATCGATTTGGGCATATCGCACCTTGGTGAAGCTCGCCTATGTTATCAAATTCGTTATTTTGACCTATGGAGTATTGTATTAGCAGATTCTGTCTACAATTCGAGAACTTCTACATTTCTAACGCGAAATACCACCAATAAACGCTAAACTTACTGAATCTAATCGGTAATATTGCGTACCACAAGTCATTCTGATTGAGAGGACCGCTAAACTTAATATTCTTCTTTTATTCCAAATACGAGCAAAGCTATATTTTATTCTAGGTAATTATACATTTGAAAACAAAGAAAAATATAAATTAATAAAATAAAACTTTTAAGGAATATTGGCTTTCGTATTTTATATGATATTGGTCTTTAAAATTATACTTTAGTACAGTAATTTTAAAACGTGTGCAGAGTATTGTTTCATTGGTCATTCTATAATATTGTGATAACTATTTGTCAAAAACATTTTATGGGTTTACTAGTACATTACTATTTTATATAACCGTTAATTCATGAATTTTCATCACACATTTTGTTACGTTATGTCGGTTTAATTGGTACTCTTTGCCTGTCATGTTACTTGTATTGTATTATATTTTAATACTGCTCTGAAAAAAAAACATGATATAAGTATTTCTATGCTTTAAGTCTATTTTTGAGACTTTGTAAAAGCATTTTATTTGTTATATTATCAAACACTGCAGTTATTTTGATTGGACGGTCTGTAAAAGAATGTAAGTATAAGATTAATTCTTTTCTCGTAGAAGCAATAACAGTAAAATTATAATGTTGAATGTCCAAATAAAAATGAAAAGAACCCAGCCAAGATATTTTATCATAGCATATAGAAAGTTTAACTTTACATTGATTACTTACATAGCAATGTGGCTAATTTCCACAAAAAGCAAATAACAAACATGTCACATAATCTATACCACATTCATGTTACTCGATCAACACCTATGAGTGTAACTATCTGTGACTATTCATTAAATTATAGAAGGCTATTGTCACGAAGGAATGTAAAAGCCTTGTTCCAGTGTCAATCAGTTATTACACGATACACGAGCCATTACAACACGAGAGGTCAACAACTATGAGTGTAACTATCTGTGACTATTCATTAAATGATAGAAGGCTATTGTCACGAAGGAATGTAAAAGCCTTGTTCCAGTGTCAATCAGTTATTACACGATACACGAGCCATTACAACACGAGAGGTCAACAACTATGAGTGTAACTATCTGTGACTACTCATTAAATGATAGAAGGCTATTGTCACGAAGGAATGTAAAAGCCTTGTTCCAGTGTCAATCAGTTATTACACGATACACGAGCCATTACAACACGAGAGATCAACAACTATGAGTACTATCTGTGACTACTCATTAAATGATAGAAGGCTATTGTCACGAAGGAATGTAAAAGCCTTGTTCCAGTGTCAATCAGTTATTACACGATACACGAGCCATTACAACACGAGAGATCAACAACTATGAGTACTATCTGTGACTACTCATTAAATGATAGAAGGCTATTGTCACGAAGGAATGTAAAAGCCTTGTTCCAGTGTCAATCAGTTATTACACGATACACGAGCCATTACAACACAAGAGAAAGCCAATAAAGTTTCAAGCCGATAATAAAGTCTGGGAATGCCGTAATAAAGCGTTGGTGATGAAGAGTGTCCTGTTAATGCCTTCCTTTAAACTACCTGATACAGTACTAACTCTACCGTATAACGGCGTTCATTACTACTGCCTTTCATTGGGGTGCCTTGGATATTGTTCGTTTTAAACTCACCCTCGGTCTCATTTGTTCCCATTCTTCATATTGATAACTTAATTTAAGAACATTGATCTTAAAAATACTAATCTATAAATTATTATTATTATTACAACATGTGTACCCCTCAGAGGCTTAAATATCATATTTGGCTGGGAGGGAATGGAAATTACGTGAAGTGCACTAACATGGTGGGATGGGAGGGCAGGGTCTGTTGTATATTTCACAGGATTGCTGTGGAGGGAAAATAGATAGCGGAATATTAAGTTCATTTTGTATATAGAATCAGAATACTGTAACTGTCCTCGTAGTAGTGCTTATGGAAAATATACACAAAACTTCAACAAACATGACACCAAAGGCTTGACACCACCCCCTATATATAACTATAAATATATGCTACATATATTACGTGGCTTCTAGATTTAATACCTGTCCAAACAAGAACCAAATGAAGTTGAAAATCTGTCCAAAAACTGATGTTATGTATATCTCGGCTAAGTTCTTTGGCCGGTTTGATACACCTTTTCCTTTCAATATGGCGGCCGTTCTTTTAAAAACTACACATCATTTCAATTTATGGACCTAGACAAAAAAACTCTAGAATGCTCGTAAAATTTCGTAAACATTTTTTGTTAACGATTTAATTTTGTATGTATTTAGAACGGTTTTCGAGATAGCACTTACATGTAAATCCGGTAAGAAATCGATTAGTAATATTTCTCATATGGTAAGTCTGCTTACTTCTTCCGGCTAAGCCAGGAAGACTAATTTTTCAACTATTTGAAGTTGAGTTTACAAAAAGCAGTTCATATATTTGTTGTTTCATACATCGGAACGTACTTGTATTTACATTTAAGTATTAAACTTTTCACTTCATACACCTGTTCCTTTCGTATTTACGCCAGTGAACTTTTTCAGGGTTGGTATCTTGTATATCTTATTTTAGTGTAAAACTCTACAACGCTAATTCTTTACTTCGCAATCAGGAAGAAGTAACTGAATGGATATCAAACCGTTAATACTTTAAAGATATTTAGTAAAATAGATACATAAATACCTTGTAAAGAGATAACTACCCACGAAAGTTAATAGGTAAAAGACCATAGTGATGGGCATGCCAAAAGTTAAGTTGAGTAAAGTTAAGTTAGTTAGTTAAGTTAAGTTATGTTAGTTAAGTTACATTAATTATAGATGTTGTTTTTTATTATTTTAAAGCTAAGATTCTTTTAATGTATAAGGTAAATAAATAGATTTATTTTTAGTTATACATGTATATGTATGTTAGTTTAATTTTTTACGAGGTTAAGTGGTAGAGAGGACTTTATAGTCCTAACTTCGCCTCTAATAAAGACATTTTTCATTTCATTTCATTTTCATTTCAATAAAAGAAGTTATTCCTTTAAGAATTTATTCTATTTATAATTTAAAAGTACACATTATTTTGTATCCCTCCAACTTTACAAGAATGATTCAGAGCATATGTTTAACTGATTTATTTATAACGAGTTTAAAAACATTGTTTACTGTCATTTATTTAAATCTGCTATCGCGACCAAACCCAAAAGAACCCCTGTTAGTATTCATTTATCTAACACAATAGGGCAGATCTAGGAGTACGAGTAAACTAAACTACACGTGATTTGTAAATGAATAAAGAACATTTGTGTGTTGACAGTTTAAATTCATTGACACAACACTAAACCAGTGTGAGAGAGTTCCACTCGGATCTTCAGATTGCGTTATCGACAAAGTTACGATTTATTTTACACCGAGTGTACTTTACTGCCGGTGCTGCCATCAAGTGGTGACAAGTCAAGTATTCTCGACAAGTTTGTTGTGTTATTGCTATACGTCCTCTCTTCTCCTGATGTCTCTTCTTGTAAAACAATAACTTCACATTATGTTCACTTCCTCTGCTCATTGTTACACGCGTTTATTGCTGTTAAAATTGTCTAAACTGGTGATTCACTCGCTTTCTCAAGTCGAGTTGGAAAACTGTTAGAGGAAGCAGACGAGTTATGAGAAAATGACAGTTTCGCTTTGTCACTGCAGTGAATCGCGCTCGAGTTAAATAAACTTTTCACTAAATTGTCGCCAAGAAAATGCATTCAGATGATGTGTTTAATAACTGGTATTATATATCTTTACTTTAACATAAAAAATAAATTACTGGCTGAGCTTTAGCAAAGCCTATTACTCGAGGTGCTAGAACATTTTCACTTCTGTCCGTCCGTCTATCTGTATGTACGAACGAAATCTTGACCTTGATGTCAAAATGGCCTGATGATTTTATTTAATTAATAACATAATACAGGACACATTAATTTCAAATCTGTTTGAGTAAAATAACTAAAGAGCTTATTCCATGTCGATTAGCTGAGCGTTAGCGAAGCCAATTATGAGAAAGGCTGAGAAAATTCCATTTATGTCTGTCTGTTTGTCCGCACGGTATATCAAGAACTAGCTTATTCATAGTTTTGAAAAGTTTCCTCTAGTTTCATGTCAGTATAGGCAACCTCTATTTCAACTATGGTGTATCCGTGGATTCTGGCTGAGCGTTAGTGGACTTTTTTACATTGGTCTTATATGTATGTTATACGAAAATATCGAAAAATAAACAAAATTTGTAAACAAACTGAGTACAAGCATGATATTTTAACATAAGACATAATAACCCATGTAGCTATAGAAGCATTGTAGAAGACACATTGTGTCGTTTACTCCTGCCATGTTAAACAAAAAATAAATAACAAATAGTGCAAGACAAACACCTACCTCATCGCAACAAGATCTATTCACTTTATTTTATCTGCTTATAGAAGGAAAAAACGAATTTATTGATTATTTGAATCTGCAGCCCGGATACCTTTAAAACATTGCTACATGCTACACTTAGGTGATTATTTCTTAGTGTGAAAATTTTTCAAAAAAACCGAATCGGGAATCGAACCTAAGTGCCCGACGTGATATGCTGACAGGCTAGCCACTCAAGTACTCGGGACGGTACAGTTCTTATCTTTTTTTCTATCGACCTACAAATAAAAAACTGTTTTGTACATACAAATATATTTTGTACCAAAACTCAGAAACGCTGGAGTGGTAGGAGAGAATTTGGAAACTCTGTCTAAAAAGAGTAATAACTTCCATGTACGCTCGAAGTGTTGGACAGGAGCGTACGATGATATGTAATGTAATTAACTTTGTACCTGTTAACCAGATTTTCCCGCTTAGATTTGATTAAGAGACAACTTAAAAGCATCGAGTACAATGTTCTTACCAGATTTTAAATTAGGTACCTGAAATCTCTGATTGTATTAGTTTATAGAAGATAAATCAACATTAATATGAAAGATGTATACTGAGGTTCGGGGGATATTTCAAACAGTTCCGATGTACGCCCCTAGAGCCGCGCCACATAGCTCTGGTTACTACTTAAGGTACTTGAGCCTCTCACTCCACAGATGGCAGTAAAAGCGCTCAGGTTTTCCGCGCCTCAATTTATAGCATTGGGCGACTATCTTCTATTGAAACTAATAGAACAAAGCTAAAACTTACCTCATTTTAAAACTAATATTGAAATGTTCTTGAGCATTATTAAAGATAGATAAACGCTGTAACTCATACAAATTGTAATTTTTCAATATTTTAAAGTTACTCAAATCGCTTGAACGCGAAATATTTTCCCTAAAACTGCATTTTTTTTAAAGTCAGCATATATGAAACCGTCTCTTTGAACGCATAAATCTGTTATGTTTTAAAATTCTGAATCTTATAAGGAGGGATAATTTGAGTGCATAGGGACTTTGATTTCTTAACACAATATAATTTATTACTAGAGATCCGTTACGGATTCGCCCGATGAGGTGTTGTAGGACTGGGTAAACCTACAACCGATGGTGTCGACCTGTTCCCTAACATCGCCAAAATCTTTGATAGAGATTATAATTAGTCACCAGTTTCACACCCTTACTCTCCTCACTGCACCAGACCCACAATCTCGTGGGTTCACATATGGATATTTTCGAGCACTGTTACATTCATCCTTGTAAGTAACAAGTTCAATTTCCAATACATACTTTGTGTATCGGTATAGATTATTTAGTGTAAATGTCAGTTAAGAGATATCGTGGTTTTCTACGAGTCTCGCAGTTTGAAAACAATCCAAAGGTTGTCTTGATTGTACATGTGGGATACATGTGAGACCCTAACAGTAATTTAATGTTTTAATGATTCAGGATGTGATAAGATTGGCGATTAAAAGTATATTTTCACTAATTTTCACGGTTAGACTGAAACTTTCCCAAACACTGAAACCGTTTCTTGGCGAACACCTAGAAGATACGACGGACATGTGCAGAAACTTTCGCGTAAATCCGTTTCGTTGTTTCGGAGATTTCGTGATGGGTTATTCAGTGGTATTTAGGTTTTAAGTCCACAAATTACGAAATGTTTTATACTCAACAATATATTTAAGTTTTGAGTTATAACCTATGCCTAATAATTTATTTACGGAAAACAATATTTAAATCCATTTTTTTCATGGGTTATTTTTCAACCCACTGCAACCTTTGAGGAAATTTTCTAACGATGGATGTAATTTTCTTGATAAGTTATGTACAACTATGCTTAATCATAACATTTTAGCTTAAGAATGGGTGTTTATTGATTATTGAAAATTACTGTTAAAATCGTGTTAGGAGTTTTCCAATTTTAGATTTTGAATCCAATAAAGTAAGGTCTTCAGAGTAAAAAATTTAAAATTGTAGTAACAATAACGTAGTTCTGACAAGATGGGTTTAAGCTCCAGTGTATTTTTTATTTTAAATTTATGTATTTGTTTGAGTATCTCTCAAGCAAATAACAAAATACCTGCTATAATTAAAACTATTCAACGGGTTTCTAAAATATATGTAGAGTACAATATAAAACTGTACAACCACATTATTCATGCCTGTCTCAAGTGGGACCATAGTCTTTATTTAAAGTTTGTAAGGTCCAAAATTTAGAGTATAGACTTGTTATAACTGCTCCGCAAAGTTTGTCAATATTTTCCATATTTTATCTCGAGACTAAAAAAATACGAGACAGTGTTTAGTCTTTACTTATATAAACATGTTTTCTTTAATGCCTTAAATATTTATCAAAATAAGATTACTAGCACTTTGTAGAAGAATTCCTTCAAATATTTTCATGTCACAAAGTTTATTTAAACAATACCTTTAAAATCAGGTACAACGCATTTTACCATTCAAGTATTGTCACGCCTTTCACGAACTAAGGTGTTTAGATGCAGCAAGTCCATTGCCTATGATATAAATCAAAATTTAGCAAAATGCGAATCTATTTCACCTTGCTTTCGAAATGTTGTGATGAGAAAACGATCAAGAGCTTTTATATGTTAAGTTAGTTTCTTAATTTACTGGGACCAAACGTGGCATTTTCAGTGTGTGAGGATTGAGTTAAAGATGAGATCAAATATTTCGATAAATCATATGGTGATGCATTGTACTAGGTGTGGAGTGTGCTCAATATGAAGCGATGGAAAACCAGGACACGACTTGAGGACATGCACAGGACATGAGTGGAAGTTGCGGCAGGAGGTAGTGCAGGAACAGGAGAGGGTTGGATGAGAGAAGAGGCCAATTTTCAGCTAATGTCGGCCAGATGAAAGCAACTTCTCACTGTGATATTGGAGTCGACAAAGACATTACAGCAGCGACATCCACCTCCTTGTGATGAGCGATGTGCCAACCTGTCATTGCTTCTGACGCTATTGAGCGTTTCATTCAGTTAAGCTGTTATTGCCTTACAACAGTTATTCCTGTACTGGCAAGGAGTGTGGTTACTATTTTCCATTATAATCTTAATTTAAATTATTCAAACAGTTCTAGTTCAGTTTTAAAACTTGTGGAAAATATTTGATTTGATGTTTTTAGATTATCCTTATTAATTTATTTTCTATTAGTGCACGACAAATATACGATTTTGTCAGTATTTAAATATAAATACAGTTTTATATTTGTTATATATTCAATATGTACAGCATAATCTCTCATTTGTATTCTATTACTCACATGTATGTGATGTATTCTTTTAATATCAGATAAAATAAAAAAATGTTTTCAAAAAGCAATTTCAAATCTGTTGGTATACTTTTTACCCTAGAATGCACGTTAATTGATTGTTTTATTCCATCATAAATGTGTGTAGGTGTTGTTATTATTATTCTGTAACAATACATAGTTTGTAAATTGTATCTTAACTGACTATTTTTGGTGTAATGCTTTCCAAATGATGCCTCATTTTTAGGTTGCTTCTTGCAAATTAAAAATGAATGTATACCCTAAATTAGCAGCAACTATTGTACATGGTTGTTCCAGCAGTATATCGTTATTTTTAGCAGCGTATTTAATTTCAGGCAAAACATGGCTAAGTTAAAAACAATATCAGAATCTCTAGAGAAACCCTAGAGTTTTTACCTCACAAATTGTACATTGAGTTGAATAAATTATTTTTTCCCATAACATTAGAAAATAAACTTCAGTTAGGATGGTTAAGAATCATAATGAGACTATCTATAACCACAGTTTTATCTTATCAGCTTTCTTCCACAACAATAATGTTTTGAGGTTATATTGAAATTAGTAAATTGTAGGTTATTAGAATCGGTTTCATATGATAACTACGCAACTAAATAATGTGTTTGTAAATATTTACCAAGATTATAATTACTGTTGCATTATAAATTTGTCAAGTAACTTACGACCAACCCTGTACAGTATCCATACAAAAATGTAACCTTCATAACATATCTTACTCGAAAAGTCTGCAAATACAAAATTTATACAATAACTGCAAAATACGTTTGGTGTATTGATTGTTATTGTACTGAAAAATATTCAGTTCAAAGCGACGTGTCGTCTGAAAAAGTATTACCACTGAGTAACCTTTTATCAAGCAAACATCTGTGCAATGTGAGGACAATTTTTATACAAAAATTGAACTAATTGACGACGGGACAAAGCAATGAATTGGCGTTCAAGTTGCTTGTCACCAATAAGGCGGCGCGGCGTAATTACTACATCAATGACGTAACTGACGCAATTCGTTCTTTGTGACGCCGCGACGTTGGTGGTCTTCGTTGGCGTCTTTCAAACCGTCCCTTTGACGACTCAGTTATAATTGTGAGACTTTGTACTGTTCGGCAAGCATAAATCGTGTAGTAAGTAAATTGGTAAACATGTATGTTATACATATCTTTCACAGACACAGTTTGTATAGTGTTTTTTTCCAATTGTTCTAGTATTTGAATGTTCTTGACATTGAGGTTTTGTTTAGCTAATGAGTCATGGTCGATACAAATGAATTATAAGGGTATGTTATGATACTCTATCAAATTGCCAGAAGCCATAATTGCAAATAAACCATTGAGAGATCCATCCTTACCAGCTTCTTATTAAGGCATACAATTTATATATACTATATATGTATATACAGAGGGTCTTAAATGTCCCACCCCCCACCATCATTACTTTCTTATGAATAGAGATAGAGTATACTTTGGGGCGTGTTTATATGACCAACTGAGATTTTATTTACAAAATGCATAAGGGGGTCCCGTAACACAATCTTTTTGTAAATTATGGTCAATGATTTACAGCACATACGGGATGACTGTCACTCCTTAGTTTTGACATATAATATTTTGTTGGTGCACATAATTAACGTGCAAAAATGTCTTGCCCAATTGAGAACTCGAGCTCCAGTCTGGGGTTAGACTTTAACTGCTCACCTATCTGGGACAGCAGACGAGTAATCGAAGAACCATAGGTGTTGCATTAATAATGAAGCAACTTAGATCATGAGGATTAGAAAACTCCTAACTACTTTGTCCTAGAGGGACGTTTTCATTGGGTTGTCCAGATTTAAGTGAGACATAGGTTTTTTATGGGTTCCACTAGCAGATGTAAACCACGCTGGTATGCTTGCACAAGCCGGGAGCACCAAACGAAATTGGCAATCAACTGTATTAAAATGTTTGATGCTCTCTGCTGGTGCAAGCGTATCTTTAAAGTGGTCGTGTTCCCTTATGCGTTGCTGGATTTTGTTGAAACATTACCGCTACTATTCTAAAAAAAAAACATAAAAATAGTTGGGATCTTTTAAATGTTTTATAACCACACAGTGTTTTTATTATCCGAATTTAAGATTTTTCAACAGGTGACATTTAGTAAAGATTAAAATTAAAGAGGTTCACACAATAACTTGTATAAGATATGTTCATAACTTATGTGCAAAGTTTGGTATCTGTAACTTTACTAGTTCTAGAAATAATAATTTCTGATAAAAAATACGAACTTTCGGCTAGAGGGGTAACCGACACATTTCTCAGCATATGTTTAAAAGACATTTTCTGTTTTAAATCATAATTACTACCAGCCACTTCATCCTTTTCCTTGTTTACCCTGCATATGTAAAAGTCATAGCAACGAATTTGTTACTCTAATTTATTTTAGGAAAACGTTAATTTTGAAAAACTATCACGTAAGAAATTGTTCTTTTAAGTTTCAGAAACAAAAATAAGACAAATATATTCCAGATAACAAATCATTAAAAGTAAAATTTTATAATAAAAAATATCCTCATAGCATAATATATGGTTTACCAAATTTGTATTTGTTATTTTTGTAACCAATTAAATACAAACACACGACGTGCAAATAACGGTTTGAGGTGTTAAACTTCCGAGTGACGACATTGTTAATTTCCGTGACAGTGGAATTATAACTAATCTATACAAGTCATCAAGCGAGTGTCGGGAGGAGGGTGGGGGTGGGGGGAGGTAATCACGAGGTGTACTAGGGTGGGGCCACCCTTTCACATCCAAATCGCGTTCGTGCACACCTCATTACATAGTAGATGAAGGCGGTAGGACGGCACAGAGCTTATCTCAAGGGGCTGTAATAGCATGCTCTCTTTTAGTATTACAATCTTAGTTTCCTTTCCTCCTTGTTACGACACTAGTATATGTAATTAGATATTTTTATTAATAACTTGTTAAATCAAAACATTCTAAATCGTATTAAATTCATAAAAATGAGTAACACGATTAATGAAATAACTTAATCTTTAAATTTTAAAATTAAACGTAATATAAAACATAAAAAATTGTATTTAACAATGTATAAATAAATTTAACAAAGAACTGTAAATAAAGTACTCAAAATATGGCAGCCATATATTCGGGCGATGCGTTTTATAAGAGATAGTCCTCCCCGCAGGATCTATTATCCAAATTACCACTCATAAATCGCGCACAACACCGACAACTCCATTAAATGCTATCTGTATTGTTATTGCGCTGTGCCCAAGAGCTGTGATATCACACAGGCGCGCGACTCTGAGTCTTCTTGTGTACAGATAGCAGTCGTAAAAATCGTATAAAGAAAGTTTTTTTAGCAAAGAGTAACGTATGTTACTGTATGGTCTGTACGATCGTGCACCGGAACCTTATTAGAGAGTCCTGACGTTTTCTAAGGTGAATATCGCCCAATCGTGCGTTCTATGTTTATGTTTACTTTTCATTATATATATATATATATATATATATATATATATATATATATTTTAACTCAATATCACTAATGTATATCAGGACGAAAGTGCTTTAAAATTACATTTTATGTAAAATATAAATTTCAAAGGTGTTAAAAAAATCCGAAAAGAGTAAAAACTGCTCAATGGTTCAACTTGAAAAATAAAACTGCATCACTTAAGGTATAAAACAAGGTAGGATTACGCTAAACCACAAGACGCGTAACAGGCTTCGCTTAGGCTGCAAGCAAAAACTGAAGTCTAGCTAATTTTATTTCGCTACATATGTTACTATTTCACATGTTAATATGTCATATGATTGTACTTCAATTGTTTACAGATTTATTCATTCTGCGATATTTTCGTTTCCATCACGGTTGACGGTTAACCATAGGAACGCCAAATCCAACAAATTGACTGGCACCGCCAACAAACTCGATATTCCTCATATAAAATTATGCTTCGTGTAAAGCTCAACGCCTGAAGGTCAGTTAATTTCTAGGATATCGTGAGGACATACAGAGATACACACATGCAAATCAGAAAGTCAAACAAACAGACCTAAATTAAATTTTGTTTCAAAACACCGAGTTAAAAGCTTTGCCAATGTTCAGCTAATAAATATTTGATCTATGAGGAGCTGTTATAAACCTTAAAAGTAAACACATAACAATCTGGATATTTTTTATTCCTATTTATGAGACGATAACATTATTTTGAAAATATACAAATTTGAAACTTGCAATTTCATCGGTCTTCCTGAGAAGATGAGCAATAATGTCGGTAACGATAAAGAGGTTATGAATATAAACTTATGTAGTAATTCAGATTCAATAGTCACTTTGCACTTTATAAAAACAAACTAGTTATAAACCTGTTCGCCAACCACCCTTGTATGGTGAGGATCGAAATGAGGAAGAAACATTTCTGGGGAGTTGGGTTTATATATGACGAAAAATAACTTGTCTATTTTCAAGCCCTACTCTTTCCCCCGCGATGACCCTAATCAGCATTACGATGACGATTAATCATTTCTTAAGAAAGATTCCGTTTCTATTTCAAGAAAATTGCATGATGGACATTTTTTTAACTGTAGAAATTAAAAATGTATTTTACACGTATATCATGCGTGTATCTGATATGAACTGAATATGATTAATATTAAAACTGATATGATAAGAATATGTATATAATATGACTCCATTTTAAAGCTTGTGTCTGGTATGAAACTACGAACTTTAGAGAAACAGAGTAACCAAATAATTTGGACCACTCGCTGGGATCATGTGTTCAAAAGTGTACGTACGTATGTATTTTTGTAAATTTAAATATCATTTAAAAAGTAATTTTATTCTTCTTGTAAAATGTACTCTATTGATTTAAAGTTATCCAATGTGGGTTTTAATCAATACTTGCACAATTGCTGTTGTCCTAAACGAACCAAGAATCTGGATGAATAGATTTTGATTTTTGAAAGTTTAAACGATTTTTGTATCCTGATTACAATCGGTCGATTGTGATTCAGCAATAAAATATATTTAATCGTGTAGCCAACTCGACTATACTTAACCATTTTTGTGAATTTTAATATTTTCGAAACTCATTTGGCTTTACGAAATCCACCACATGGTCCACCATGGAGACTTCCTTAAAAAATATTTCTAAAGAACTAGGTACAACCTAAAACCCACCTATGGGTCAAGTTTTATTTTTTTTTAATAATTAGTCAGGAGGTATCAGTGATAGTGTGCGAGAAGTGACGTGAATTCCATACCTTGGTAATTAGCATGGCATATATAGATAAATATAATAAATGAAACTAATAAAATTAATATTAGCTAATAATAATAATCAGAAACAAACTAAATCCTTTGTTAACAAACTGCACAAAACTAGTAAGGATTTTATCTTGTTTCAACACTAAGGAACCAAACGTTGTACTTTTAGCTAATGAATCAGCTCTGAAAAACCTGCAATAGGAAATTTATAAACTATACTTATAATGTATTAATATACTAATAATGTAAAAGAACTATCCCATTAGCTTACACATTCCACTGAAACTAATCCAGACTTAAGTTTAATAAGGATGTGCTTTAAATAGTGCTAATATTAAAGTAAAACTTCCGACTGATTCTTTATTATAATTATGTACGTACACAATCGCTATTACAATATTAAAATATGCAAACAAGTAATGTATAATTGTTATTTTAAATGGCTTTAATCACAAACAACGATCCTAAAACGTTTAATTAAGTTAGAAACACATTCTATACGTTCAATCACATCAGACTGATGAGATATTACATCACAGATGGCGGCATGTAATTACTGGAGTATTTGATCAAGCTCTCTGTGAGAGCCACTAAAGTTGTAATGACATCACTCCCTCTTGTCCTAGCAAGTTGTAGTCACCTGGCCACCTTGTCACCGTTTACCAATTGATCAAACTCTCTGTGAGAGCCACTAAAGTTGTAATGGCATCACTCCCTCTTGTCCTAGCAAGTTGTAGTCACCTGGCCACCTTGTCACCGTTTACCAATTGATCAAACTCTCAGTGAGAGCCACTAAAGTTGTAATGACATCACTCCCTCTTGTCCTAGCAAGTTGTAGTTACCTGGCCACCTTGTCACCGTTTACCAATTGATCAAACTCTCTGTGAGAGCCACTAAAATTTTAATGACGTAATGACATCACTCCCTCTTTGTCCTAGCAAGTTGTAGTCACCTGGCCACCTTGTCACCGTTTACCAATTGATCAAACTCTCAGTGAGAGCCACTAAAGTTGTAATGACATCACTCCCTCTTGTCCTAGCAAGTTGTAGTCACCTGGCCACCTTGTCACCGTTTACCAATTGATCAAACTCTCTGTGAGAGCCACTAAAGTTGTAATGACATCACTCCCTCTTGTCCTAGCAAGTTGTAGTCACCTGGCCACCTTGTCACCGTTTACCAATTGATCAAACTCTCTGTGAGAGCCACTAAAATTTTAATGACGTAATGACATCACTCCCTCTTTGTCCTAGCAAGTTGTAGTCACCTGGCCACCTTGTCACCGTTTACCAATTGATCAAACTCTCTGTGAGAGCCACTAAAGTTGTAATGACATCACTCCCTCTTGTCCTAGCAAGTTGTAGTCACCTGGCCACCTTGTCACCGTTTACCAATTGATCAAACTCTCTGTGAGAGCCACTAAAGTTGTAATGACGTAATGACATCACTCCCTCTTTTCCTAGCAAGTTGTAGTCACCTGGCCACCTTGTCACCGTTTACCAATTGATCAAACTCTCTGTGAGAGCCACTAAAGTTGTAATGACATCACTCCCTCTTGTCCTAGCAAGTTGTAGTCACCTGGCCACCTTGTCACCGTTTACCAATTGATCAAACTCTCTGTGAGAGCCACTAAAGTTGTAATGACATCACTCCCTCTTGTCCTAGCAAGTTGTAGTCACCTGGCCACCTTGTCACCGTTTACCAATTGATCAAACTCTCTGTGAGAGCCACTAAAGTTGTAATGACATCACTCCCTCTTGTCCTAGCAAGTTGTAGTCACCTGGCCACCTTGTCACCGTTTACCAATTGATCAAACTCTCTGTGAGAGCCACTAAAATTTTAATGACGTAATGACATCACTCCCTCTTGTCCTAGCAAGTTGTAGTCACCTGGCCACCTTGTCACCGTTTACCAATTGATCAAACTCTCTGTGAGAGCCACTAAAGTTGTAATGACATCACTCCCTCTTGTCCTAGCAAGTTGTAGTCACCTGGCCACCTTGTCACCGTTTACCAATTGATCAAACTCTCTGTGAGAGCCACTAAAGTTGTAATGACATCACTCCCTCTTGTCCTAGCAAGTTGTAGTCACCTGGCCACCTTGTCACCGTTTACCAATTGATCAAACTCTCTGTGAGAGCCACTAAAGTTGTAATGACATCACTCCCTCTTGTCCTAGCAAGTTGTAGTCACCTGGCCACCTTGTCACCGTTTACCAATTGATCAAACTCTCTGTGAGAGCCACTAAAGTTGTAATGACATCACTCCCTCTTGTCCTAGCAAGTTGTAGTCACCTGGCCACCTTGTCACCGTTTACCAATTGATCAAACTCTCTGTGAGAGCCACTCAAGTTGTAATGACATCATTCCCTCTTGTCCTAGCAAGTTGTAGTCACCTGGCCACCTTGTCACCGTTTACCAATTGATCAAACTCTCTGTGAGAGCCACTAAAGTTGTAATGACATCATTTCCTCTTGTCCTAGCAAGTTGTAGTCACCTGGCCACCTTGTCACCGTTTACCAATTGATCAAACTCTCTGTGAGAGCCACTCAAGTTGTAATGACATCATTTCCTCTTGTCCTAGCAAGTTGTAGTCACCTGGCCACCTTGTCACCGTTTACCAATTGATCAAACTCTCTGTGAGAGCCACTCAAGTTGTAATGACATCATTCCCTCTTGTCCTAGCAAGTTGTAGTCACCTGGCCACCTTGTCACCGTTTACTAATTGATCAAACTCTCTGTGAGAGCCACTAAAGTTGTAATTTCAACAATCCTTGTTGTCTTAATGAGTTGTTGTCATGTGATCACGTTAATATTGTGTGATAATGTGTGTAATGTTACGCGCAATATCTGATTTAATTTTGAATGTTATATATATTTGTAATTGTTATGAAAGAATAACTTATTTTCTCAAAATCCATCCGTTTTTGTACTACACAGTAGATGGACTGCTGTGTAAGCACTCGTTTAATACATAAAACTCAGTTATGGTGAGATGGGCAGATGCACTGCTAATGAAATTCGAATTTACACTCTTTTAATGGTATTAAGTTAATGGAATGATAAAACTATTTTATTCCGGTTTTTATTATTTAACAACTACTGTAATTTATAAGAACCAAAATACATTCTGTATTAATCTAAAACCACATAGCCTAATTTCACATTATGTTACTGAAGTGCCATTTCAGTATGACATGTAATTTCACAGAATGTCATATTACTTAACTTTTACTGAAGGAAACAGGCTTTTAAGACATTAAATTGTAGCTATATTACTAAAATTGTTGAGTATTTAATTTTTGTATGCATTATTCCACAGCATTATAAAAACATCAATTATCCCAAGTACTGATGTACCAAAATACTTACACAATGTATAAGAATTTCGTTCTCGGTGAAAATGAAAGAGCACAATAAAGAACCGATGCTGAAATGAGGATGTATGTATAGGAGACAACCCGTTAAATTACAGCCAGCTAGTTACAGTGTGTTGAGAAGCCAACTTTTCACACTCATCATAACCCAGGTGTCAGTTGTAGGCTGCGAGCGAGTCTTCATGCATCTTGCATGAAACTGCTGCGAAATATTCATGCCAAATTATCACCGCATGTCGAGCCTCTGTGTGGCCATAATTTAGTTATAGTACAGATGATAATGGCCTCCAGATTCCCTCCTATAAAACTTAGCGTTTAAATCTAATTGAAATAGTACTTTGATTGAAGCTCATTGTTGCATATGAACGATTACTAGAGGGAAAAAGGTTTTGGATATTTTGGATAATTTCACTTTAAGGTCTGTTTTCTACACCCATATTCACTTTTCGTACATACAACATAAGGTTGAGCATGGACGAAAAGGAACAAATCATCAGAATATGGTTATGGGCATGTAAAAGTCATACACTATTTTTATCCATCATGAAATAAGTTAAGGTGAAGTATCTATGTTGTCTAGCGCCACAGCTTATTACACCAGTGACCCGAGTTCGAATCACTGTTCGGGCATGGAATTTTGAACGTTAACAAATAATCGTTTAGGGTTTAGCCTGCGATAATGCGAAAGTGGTCTGAGGTAGACCTCCAGATCATCCATCCACACTAACACTAAATGCAAAATTGAGTCAGCCGATAATATAATGTCCAGGCCTTCCTCCAGAATCTTATAATCTCCAAGGGATGTAACAAATAAAACAATAAATTATTTTTAGATTACTTTTTCCGTCGTTTAAAGTTAAATAGATAACTATAATGTCTGTGACGAATAATAATACAATTTCTGAGAACAAAATATGTAATATTATAACAATTTTCATATATTTTCTTTAAATTTCTATGTTTTCAAATAATTTGCACACGATTTAATTTCGTAAATTAAATAAAATATTCCCAACACTATTGTGTTGTTCCCTAACCTTTAACTGAGAATGCATCAAAACCAGTGGTAAGAAATTCGGCCAATACATCTTCATTTCAGTCAGAGTGGGAGTTACTACTTAATCATAAGACTGTTTCCCTCTAAAACAATAATTGCCATTGAAAGACAATTTTTCACTGTTTTGACGTCACAGTTTTATGTTCTACTGTAAAAACAATAATGAATCAAAATTTTACAATAAGTAACGGTTACTGTCTAAGATTAATCGGATGATAATAAGGTTAATTATTCTAAGGTTAAGAATATTCTTGACTTAGTTGTGGAAAAATCATGGAACAAGTGGAGGAAAAGAGAACACGTTGTTGTAGATAAAACATTAAGGTTGATATGATGTCGATGGTAAATCTGGTGTAGTGTGCATCATTGCGTTGCAGATGTCCAGTTGTGCTTTGATTGTGCTTTTCCTGACTTTGGTGCAGAGTCTCGGATACATATAGTTTTCGGCGTACAAATTTTCTATAGAGTTTCCTTCGCCATACTCTTTTGTTGATTTGTTTTTCTTATATGCCCAATCTTAGTTCTTAGCTTCTTATCTCCTACCGACTGGAAAATATATTAATTTTTATAGAGAAAGGACTCGTCCAGAATCAAGAATATGGGAAAAAATGTTGTTTTAATAACTATGTACTAGTTTTAAATTTGTCCAATTGCTCAAGAGATTGCAAATAATATATTCGTATTATTCTATAAATAAATTTTTAGCATATTGGATACTGAAAGGTTTCAGCATTTTTACGACAAAATTTAAACTCAACGTATTCGGTTCAAAAACATCTCTGATTGAAATCTGCCTTTCGTCTAACATTTAAGTCGTTTTAGTGTTAAAGCAAGTTTATGTGGTTCACGGGGTCACAATGTAATACACCCGGTTACTGTAGAGCTATAGTTCATGTTATGGGTCGTATCTGTTTATAGGCTATATGGTTAATACGGATGATAAAAGAGAGCGCCATTTTGAGAAGTATTACAGTTCGGATGAGTTAATAAACATGTTTTATCGCCTAAAGGATTTACCCACTTGTAATGAGTTATTTACATTGACACCAAGTGATTACAACTAAGGTCCATAACTATATTGCTTAAGTGACTATTTTTCACAAAAATACATCGTTTAAGTTTCTGTTAGAGCATGTGTTATACTGTGCAGTGTTTACAGTTCAGTGTTTTTTTGTTACAGTTTAATTGCTCCTAATTTTCATATTCAAGCAATATCATTGATATTGCTATTTTAACGTCAAAGTCGCCCGGAGCCCCCCTCCCCTCAAAACATTACTTACACAATGTGTAAGACGGAGACTTTGGTGTTATGACAACAGCCGCGTTGGCCTAATGAACTAAAATATCGTTTCATTTTCATTCAAACTATCCCTCACGACAAGATTTGTTTTATAAATACCTAAAGTTTACATTAATTATGAATATACACTCAACGTTCGTTTTTAAAGATGGCTGTATACTTACAGCCCTAAAAAGTGATAGACTTTTTAGGGGATTTATCATTGAACACTAAAATGAGAAAATATATCCTCATTGAACAATGTTAAATGTCCGTCCAAATATCATGTCAAAAGTTTTATCCATCGACAAAACCTTTGAATAAATACTCATTAATAACATACAATTTGCGTATTTAGAAAATAAAACGTTTTGAACATTAAATTTACATTTTTAATATCGCAATATCGCTGAATATTTATAAAGTAAAACTTGTCGCGAGTCATAAATTTACATTTGTAGTGTCACAATATCATTAAATACTATTTCCTAATAATTTTTCTTCAATAAATGCAGCGTTGTACAATCCATCAACCATAAGTTTCAAAACAAACATAAATGAATAATTTTAGATTTCTGGAATATGCAAATATTCTAAGAATATGTGGCCCACAATAAATTGAACTGGTATTTTAGGCGCAAGTGAAATCTTTTGAGTCACGATTTATGACACATGTGTGATATCGATGGCGATCGGAAGAATTCATACATTTTCAGACATATGTATGGATCGTGTCTAGAAGCGAAATCAGTGTCGAAATATTATTCTGATAGATCGTATATTAGATGTCCCACGTTTCCAGCCATTACTATATATCTTTCAAATATGTTTCACTTGTTTGAAGGCGTAATTAAGTGATATACTCGCATTAATAACCATATTGTAGTTACAAATTATATAAATAAATGAGTTAAATACATACTATTTAATCTACAAGTTTTCGCAACCTTGCATGTAATGAGTTAAAAACAACGTCAATTGTACTTTTAAATTAATTTCCCAAGAATCTTGTTTCATTCTTATCAGTATTACACGTACGTTTTCGAGCTACCCTTTATAAAACAATATATTATTTTCTAATAACTGATAATGACTAACTAACTCTACTTTTCTTTCTCAGGTTGTGACATTGGAGGAAATTTTAAAGTAAATGCTAAAAAATAAGACGCATTAACTATTTGACAAATTATAATCAATTTATAGAGTAATGTCGAAATTTAAACACCTGTTGTTTATTAACCCTTACATAGCTGATCTTCATGGACATAGAACACGTGTCCTACAACCACATAGCAGAGACATAGGTGTTAACACGTTTTATTCAGTACTTTAACACATAACTTATTATTGAAAATGAGTGGTAATTTTCAGTGATCGGGAGATTTCCAGTGCAAAAACATTATTATAAATTGAAATTATACACATTTTTATTTATTTTCTGTTATTTAAATTAGGTAGTCACTTTAGATATTCATCTATAATGTAAAGTCTTTTTAAATATCATAGAATGTATGAATGAATTATGTTAGGTCCACATGGGCTTTTATTACACCTTACATGAAAGAATATACTTACGTAGAATCAAAATTTGCATTCTTTTATCACTGTATTCAAGGAGAGATATACGAGTATATTTTAATATGTTTTCAATCCAAAATCCATTAGTCTAAAAGTAAAGAGCCAATTTACAGTCTATAAGCTCACATCTATCAAGGGATGTTCTATAATATATAAATTGACTGGCAGGCTTTCTAGTTTTTGTGGCAAATCGAAATGAAAAACTAAGAAAAAATTAAAACTTAACAGTCAGAAATGTAAATAGTGGTTAGCACGATCAGACAATGAAATGAGAGGTTTAAAAAATATTCGGCTATCATATGGTTGGCTGAAGCAGATTTAATTTTTGTATGTGTGCCCTACCGTTGGTTAAGAAAACAAGAGTACGAGTCTAAAAATTATGACCTGAAAGAAGCTATGTTTGATATTTCAAACTCTTTTAACGTTGATAAATTTATTTCTTGTGAGCCACTCTTCTATTAATTTCACAAAAGAATACATTGTGTTCGTATACAATGCAAACTGCCTCTGGGCTCCTGGAAACTTTAATATACTTTGCTTTGATTCCTTTGTATTTTGACTGACCATCAGCTAAAATCGGACCAAAGTATTTACAATCCCTTACATTATCAATTAAGAGGCAAAACCCTGATTAGTTTGCCTGACAGTAGAATGTAATGTCCCAGTCACCGATAGGATTTGCTATGAATATAGGATCGACAAGTTTGAACTATTCCACTATGCCAGAGTAATGTTATTAGTGTCCACTATAATCGTTCTGCCGCGGCCGCAATAACATGTAACGCAATAACACGTGTAGAATAGCTGGATGTCACCACAATTAGGTTTGTACAATGTGAGAGCAGACTGCAATGTGATGCTATGTCACAGTATCAACAGCAGTAATACGGTTGGCCGGCCATTTTGACCGGTCACCCGAACTAAATTTATTCTGCCCCTATAAGCGTCCGATTTCCGCACTTCGATATGGTTCAGCGTATAGTCGACAATCCACAATGTTGCCTTGATGTAAAAAGGCAACATTCGATATTCAGTGTTTCCGCTACTGCAAAATATCCGTAATGTCAACAAGATAAAAACTAGAGCAGCCCACACGAAAATAGACTGTGATATTCGACGCGTTGTTGCCATATCGCTGCTTGTCTCCAACTGTTTCCGCTGTGACGTTGATGTGGTCACTTGCTAGTTGCTTCATTTATATGTTGTCTGCGAAAGAGATTAATGAAATCAAACGTACCAATATTGCAACAGATGTTGAGACATCATTTTTAAATCACATAAAACTGGTAACAGCGTTAGGTGTGGGTTGTACACGGCGAATTCAGACGCACCAGCTACTATTGGGCTATTTTCTAGCGGATTGTTTCTTAGATTCATTTTCATATAGAACTAATACATTACCTAAAGTTCCTTCTCCAATTTTAACCAGACAAATAAGGAAATGTACCGATCAACTCTGGTAACATATATTTTTTAGGAAATTTTGTTGAGTTAAGCCTATTAACGGTGAGGAACTGTGCTAACAGGTGATTTACGAAATGTTAACCGGCTAACGATACTTTTAAATCAGGATAAGAAACGGGGAAGATCATATAAAACTCTTTCACTAAAATTCTCCTAGAGCATACCAAGTAGTTAGAACTTCTGTGGGCGAAATCTTGCAGCCGAATATGCTATACATTGCACTAGTTTGTATTGGACGCCATTAAATAAAAGTACCAAAGAACTTGAACGTATAGGTTTAGGTTCAGGTTACCAACCTCTTTACTTTAGATATCAACACTCTTTATGCAGATAAAGGTTATGTACTCTGCAGGGTTGATGACTCGCAGCTGATGTTCGCCAATATTTCTGCTTTTATCTTCAAATTCATTCTACTAACCATTGCAAGATATTAACCCTTTACTTGTCGTCTTTTTCAGATGAATTGTCTCGGAAGTAAGGTTTTAATAAACATTGCAAGACCTGTGACCTAGACACAGAAGATTTACAATCAGATATTTTACGGTTCTTCTTATTCTGTAGGGATACCCGCAACAAAACTATACATTAGCAACGTTTAGTAGGTATCTACACGATAAGCTGGTTTACTCCCTTTTAAAACAGAAATTATTGATCAGATCAATTAATAGTTTTAACTAGAAGCCATCAGGAAGGAGAAGCCACGATCTGCCACCACGGTTTTATGACCGACACGCTTTGTCAGTTCTTGAAAGATACTGTTTACGCTTGCATCACCCCCAATTAATATCATAGACATAGCTGTACAAATACATTCATAAAACACAATATTATTATAGCTAAGATAGGTGTTAAATTTATTTGAATCAAATTGTCTGCAGCATATCATCTTACATTTATTCCTTGCTTAATTTGATTACATGATTTCTTACTGCACCAGGAAGATCAGGATGTGTTAAGACTTATGTGAGAAAGCGACTTTGTAAAGTGTTTTCAAAGAAATCAAGCATTTTGACTGCAATCAATTAAATCCGATATTTGGACTGTTTTCGCCCATATATCTCTCATACCATTGTCGAATGAGTTTAGAAAAAGGTTTGCCATATTTGAATTTCTAGAGGTGGTTAAATCATTGTATAAGACCTCGCATTCCCAACTCCTCTGAAGGATGTATGTGGTTCTGGATTATGTGGTAATGCAGGACTTGGTAGTAGCTAGTAAAATCCTTTGAATCATCAGAATCTACTTAAGTATTTGTCATGGGTCGTACTAATGTCTTTGTATAACAGATCCCATGACTAGCAGTGGCTTTACAGAAACCTCATCAAGGCACAATAAAAGGCATTATGAGGTAATCTGGTGAAAATATAGAAAAGCGGCAAGGGTTTTTTTCGAAAACAGTAAAGGCTTTAGTTAACCGCCATGAAAACAAAATCAGATCGGTTGAATACCGTAACCATAGCGTTGATAATATCTTGCTGTTGTTCGCATCAAAATCAAAATTTACACTACACATATTTTCTTTTATCCTCAGATGCGTATTCCCACTGCCCGTGATGTTTATTAAAATCACTTGACATATAAAACTGGATGGTCAACAGCTGTAACGTCTCACCATGGGGTATTTTTAGGCTGGTAAACATAATATTCAACTATCAGTATAAATACACCATTAAATTTACTCAAGGTCTATAAATTATAAATAAATCACAATGCCCTGTCTCGCTCATTTAGCTACTCTATAAACCCATTCTAATATTTAATGGTTTAATATTTATCTGTAAATATATAGCCGGGAATATTCACACAGATTGATGGATCTTCTATTTAAGTTTATCATTGTCCAAGTACATCGTCGATCTTTTTTACCTAAACGTTTTATTGTCAGAACTTCACATTTTGATCTACCATTCATTCCTTCAATATCATAATGGCAAACATATAGTATTAGTCTTGTTTCTTTGTTTTGTTGTATGATATATAGGCCCTGATGTGGGCACGTTGCTGGGTGATCACAAAACAAATGAAAACTACCTGAGAGCACATGGTTTTCAGAAGAAAACTAAATTTCCCGAAATACTAATTCAATCGTAAGGTTCCTTTAAATGTTGGGTATGTAAATGTATCAGTAGGCACATTACATACTTTTAACTTTTGTTTTAGTTCATTAGCCCAGTCCTACACGTGGTAGTCCTACACGTATCCTCCACATTGTTACAGGTTAGGTAACGGATTAGCATGTGCCTACGTAGGCCATCCTACGGTGCAGCTGCTGAGCGTTCCACACCTGACTACCAGCGCAATAATTCTTATTAACGTAAAAAATACAAAAATGTTTTTTGATATCCTTAAAGTAAACCAGTTCCCAAAAAAAATGTCTACAAAAACCACACTAGTGTTTGCTCATAGGGATTTAAATGTTACCTCCTTTGCAACATTCAAGAACTTACAAGGTATTTCCGGAATTAGGAAGCGAATTATTTTAATTTGTTGACAAATCTTACCTACACCAATAAAAAACTTTCTTATCTTCCGAACTATAATATTTTATTAGAACGCCCTATTTATAATCATTCAGACACGTACATATAAAGACGTAGTTGTTTGCAAGTAGGTTTATGTAAAAAGATACAACTCTCTAAACGTTGATGTATTATAGTTTGTTCACCATAAGACTTGGCGGCACTCGGGGGTATGTACAGGGCTTGCACGAACCGGGGCAACAAATATGTCACAGAAGAGAGCCATCAACTGTTTTTTGAAACGTACTTGTAAAGTGGTCTTTCTCGCTTATGCGTAGAAGGATTTCGTTGAAAAAAGTACAGTTTTAATTTTTATACAATTAAAAAAAATTTGGTATCAATTACATTTTTATCACTGATGCAAAACAGCTAATGCCTTTCAATTGACAAAAATGTTATTCTACCGGCCTGTGCAAGCATGCCTCCAAATTGATCATGCTTGGTTATGCGTAGACTGATTTTCGTTAAGAAAAATACAATTGGAATTGTTATGAAAATTATATTATAGTTAGTATCTTGTAAACGTTTTATAGCTATACTGATTTTCCTTTGTTATCAGACAAAATTGTTAACATGTGCCATTTTGTTAATATTAAAGAAAATCAAACAGATATTGTTTTAAGTTTTTCTCTTATTTATCATAAAATATGTACAAAAGTTTGGTATCGGTAGCTTCACCAGTTTTATAGATTTATAAAAAGTACTAATGAATGGCTAGTGGCTGAACGACACATTTCTCGACCTATGTTTACAGAACACTTTTTGATTGGAATCATGAATACGATCTGCCACAGAAGTTTGTGAACACCTTGTATATCGACAACTGTGACTCACTATTAGTATAGTCCACAAGCAATACTTTTGAGTTACAAATCAATCACACATAGTGAGTCCGCACACCGCATTATAGTAATTAATACAATTTCACTTACATTATTAGACGTATCTTAATACTTCGAATATTTTTCTCACACATATTCTAACATAATATCTTAATTCACTAAATGTAAATAGAAGGAAATAGTGGACAACCCACAAAATGTATCTACTGTCAGATTAATCTATTCAACGTATTTAGTCAATAATAACATATTTTGAACAATAGGATTCAACTAGGATCAGCATCTACTGTAACTTGGCTAACTGTAAGTTGGTTGCCACTCCAACAACAGTGAGCTTAATTTGGAATAAACCTTTATTACAAATGTTGATTACTTGAACAAACTGTTCGAAATGTAGTTTGGAGTTACAGTTTCATGGCCAATCGTTTTCCAAGTTGCTTTTATATAGTATATTACAGTACTTAATATTATGTACGTAACGCCCTATGGATTAGGACCCATATAATTTATTGCGCATTTAGTATATGGGTTTTCAGGAAAGCTTATCGCATAAATTAAACACATCCTATAGCAACAATTACTATGGAAGTATTTGTACAGAAATAAATAAAAATAGTATGAAACAGAAAGAAGCCATTAAGACCTAAGAACACTTTGTTAGAAAATACAGTATATAATAACGTAATGATGAATGACCGTCTTATATAAAATTAATTTAGTTCCTACAAAAACACTGTATAGCAGTAACATAATTATAAATGAAGTTTCAATATTATGTCTTATCTGTTAGTAACAATAACAGCGTACCTCCGTTAAACAGTTCAAACTGAAGTCATACGTTACTATAGTTTCGACTCTAGTTTGTCATCTTCTGGTGTCCGGTGTCAATAAATATCAAAGGCGAGGATTGTCCATCTATCTGGAGTCGTTATGGTTTAAAGTGTACTAACACAGCTCTCATCTTGTTGCTGTACAAGTTTGTAGAAATGTATTCAGGTATATGTAAATTTTGAGAAAGTGAACTACCACCTCAATTTTAAAAATCCTACTGATCTTTATTTATTCAGAAACATTTAATTTGCAAATTTTTAAACGTCAAAAACTCGAGCTGGCAATGGCTGGCGTTAAAGGTTTATTGTTCAATTTGTTTTTAAATCGTATTTGTAAATTTAAATAATCGTAATGTACTTTTTAAATTAATTGGTTCTTAGTAATCAGATTCCAATACTAACTACTATATTAAACACGTATTGTACATACACACATATTATAAGTGATTCAAAGAATACCTTAATTCTTCACAAGCATGTAGTTGATTGTACTGTAAGTGGAACTAGGATTTTCTCTACTTCACCATAAAGCCCTCACTTTGTGTAAGTCAGTTTTAACTTCGCCGTTTCCGACGTCAATATTTTTAAATAAGCAATCTGAAATATGATTTAAACCCCAAACAAATCTCGAATAGTTTTCCATATTCGTTAACTTCTTAGACGTGGCAATAGCCTAATTTATATCAAATGCCACCAAAGAAGACCTAAGAGTAATAGCTATTTGCAAAGTAGCACACGGTTGCCACATCGAACAGCCGGCGAACACTGTTAATATCTGTTATAAATAATTAATTTGGACACAATACCTATCAGGAAATAAGAACTCGACTTAACAACGCTGAAGCGGGGTGTTGACTGCAAGTTGGGACCAGTGTGTTCAATCATCAAAATTTTGATCTTGCTCGATAATGTTGTCAAATATTTATAAATTCAATGAAACATGATATATTAGTGACTTCCATCTAAGATTTTAGGTTTACACAACGATAAAGCATTCTAACCTAATTTATATATTGGGATACTTTAACTGTGTTAGCTAACTTTCCATGTGGTTTGAACCGAAAAGAATTATGATATTTTATGATTTTGGATGTCAGCTAAAGCTTAAAAGTTAAAAACAAAGAATGTCTTATTTTACCAGGCGAAGGACTAAGAAGCCCTCTCTAACACAACATGGGAACCAACGGCTTAGTGAAGATTTATTGGCAATTTTCTTAGTTACATTCTTATAGTTATTAAGCTCTTATATCATATCAATATTTCGTTAAAACCACTAATAATACAAACAGCTAAATGATAATAATAAAATGTATGCAATTATTTATCCTAACATATATTTTAATAGTAATTATTAACTTTACCTTAGAATATGATTTTTAAGAACATTTTTAAAGCAAATTCTATCTACAACTATAAGAGACACGTTTTAACAAATTAACCTTAATAACTAATACATCTTAAGTTGGGTCATTTTATGTCAGATGACTGCCACACATAAAATCCAGACTTCATTAGATTTGCGTTAGAAAATTGTTACTTTTTAAACTGATTAGTACCAAATAAAGTAGAACGTGTTTCTTCAAAACAGTATGTACGATGTCAATAAAGAAGTTTAAATTTGAGTTTGAAGTAAAATATGAAGAACTCAGTCTAAAGCAGCCAAGCTATAATAAATGTTCAATAAAGCCAAATTTCAGATTAACCAGCGCTATTTCGAATTTTGTAACTGATTATGATATTATGATTATGATTATGATTAAGATAAATATCAAGAAGTTTGTGCCCGAACTGTTCTGAGAGTAACATTTTAATTAATTAACTTAAAACTGTTGACTTGGTATTAATAGATTATAGTAAATGAAAATTATAACTAAAACATTTGCACATATCGGGACTACAGACAAGGATCTAAGCATGAAGTAACTTGACTACTTGTGTCTCAAGTTGTGTTTGTAGAACAGTTTCAGTCCATTATTAGACGCTAAATTGTAATAAATGTGACCTACATGATCGGTCCAGCGAGATATTGTAGAGTTGAAATGCCCTCGGGTGGTGTAGGATCGTTGTTGTCCTTTGTCCGACTTGCACCACACTCCGCCCATCTGTAACAGAAGCAGTTAGAGTTAGTTACCGGTAACCTGGCAACGTCCTTTCAACTGGTGTCTGTACAGTTCGCGACTATTACAGTATACCTCGACTTGCACCACACTCCGCCCATCTGTAACAGACGCAGTTAGAGTTAGTTACCGGTAACCTGGCAACGTCCTTTCAACTGGTGTCTGTATAGTTCGCAACTATTAAAGTGTAGCTCGACTTGCACCACACTCCGCCCATCTGTAACAGAAGCAGTTAGAGTTAGTTACCGGTAACCTGGCAACGTCCTTTCAAATGGTGTCTGTATAGTTCGCAACTATTAAAGTGTAGCTCGACTTGCACCACACTCCGCCCATCTGTAACAGAAACAGTTAGAGTTTTGTTACCGGTAACCTGGCAACGTCCTTTCAAATGGTGTCTGTATAGTTCGCAACTATTAAAGTGTAGCTCGACTTGCACCACACTCCGCCCATCTGTAACAGAAGCAGTTAGAGTTAGTTACCGGTAACCTGGCAACGTCCTTTCAACTGGTGTCTATATAGTATAGTTCGCAAACTATTAAAGTGTAGCTCGACTTGCACCACACTCCGCCCATCTGTAACAGAAGCAGTTAGAGTTAGTTACCGGTAACCTGGCAACGTCCTTTCAACTGGTGTCTGTATAGTTCGCGACTATTAAAGTGTAGCTCGACTTGCACCACACTCCGCCCATCTGTAACAGACGCAGTTAGAGTTAGTTACCGGTAACCTGGCAACGTCCTTTCAACTGGTGTCTGTATAGTTCGCGACTATTACAGTGTAGCTCGACTTGCACCACACTCCGCCCATCTGTAACAGACGCAGTTAGAGTTAGTTACCGGTAACCTGGCAACGTCCTTTCAACTGGTGTCTGTATAGTTCGCAACTATTACAGTGTAGCTCGACTTGCACCACACTCCGCCCATCTGTAACAGACGCAGTTAGAGTTAGTTACCGGTAACCTGGCAACGTCCTTTCAACTGGTGTCTGTATAGTTCGCGACTATTAAAGTGTAGCTCGACTTGCACCACACTCCGCCCATCTGTAACAGACGCAGTTAGAGTTAGTTACCGGTAACCTGGCAACGTCCTTTCAACTGGTGTCTGTATAGTTCGCAACTATTAAAGTGTAGCTCGACTTGCACCACACTCCGCGCATCTGTAACAAAAGCAGTTAGAGTTAGTTCCCGTTAACCTGGCAACGTCCTTTCAACTGGTGTCTGTATAGTTCCCAACTATTAAAGTGTAGCTCGACTTGCACCACACTCCGGCCATCTGTAACAGAAGCAGTTAGAGTTAGTTACCGGTAACCTGGCAACGTCCTTTCAAATGGTGTCTGTATAGTTCGCAACTATTAAAGTGTAGCTCGACTTGCACCACACTCCGCCCATCTGTAACAGAAGCAGTTAGAGTTAGTTACCGGTAACCTGGCAACGTCCTTTCAACTGGTGTCTGTATAGTTCGCAACTATTAAAGTGTAGCTCGACTTGCACCACACTCCGCCCATCTGTAACAGAAGCAGTTAGAGTTAGTTACCGGTAACCTGGCAACGTCCTTTCAACTGGTGTCTGTATAGTTCGCAACTATTAAAGTGTAGCTCGACTTGCACCACACTCCGCCATCTGTAACAGAAGCAGTTAGAGTTAGTTTCCGGTAACCTGGCAACGTCCTTTCAACTGGTGTCTGTATAGTTCGCAACTATTAAAGTGTAGCTCGACTTGCACCACACTCCGCGCATCTGTAACAAAAGCAGTTAGAGTTAGTTACCGGTAACCTGGCAACGTCCTTTCAACTGGTGTCTGTATAGTTCCCAACTATTAAAGTGTAGCTCAACTTGCACCACACTCCGCCCATCTGTAACAGAAGCAGTTAGAGTTAGTTACCGGTAACCTGGCAACGTCCTTTCAAATGGTGTCTGTATAGTTCGCAACTATTAAAGTGTAGCTCGACTTGCACCACACTCCGCCCATCTGTAACAGACGCAGTTAGAGTTAGTTACCGGTAACCTGGCAACGTCCTTTCAACTGGTGTCTGTATAGTTCGCGACTATTAAAGTGTAGCTCGACTTGCACCACACTCCGCCCATCTGTAACAGACGCAGTTAGAGTTAGTTACCGGTAACCTGGCAACGTCCTTTCAACTGGTGTCTGTATAGTTCGCAACTATTACAGTGTAGCTCGACTTGCACCACACTCCGCCCATCTGTAACAGACGCAGTTAGAGTTAGTTACCGGTAACCTGGCAACGTCCTTTCAACTGGTGTCTGTATAGTTCGCAACTATTACAGTGTAGCTCGACTTGCACCACACTCCGCCCATCTGTAACAGACGCAGTTAGAGTTAGTTACCGGTAACCTGGCAACGTCCTTTCAACTGGTGTCTGTATAGTTCGCAACTATTAAAGTGTAGCTCGACTTGCACCACACTCCGCCCATCTGTAACAGACGCAGTTAGAGTTAGTTACCGGTAACCTGGCAACGTCCTTTCAACTGGTGTCTGTATAGTTCGCGACTATTACAGTGTAGCTCGACTTGCACCACACTCCGCCCATCTGTAACAGACGCAGTTAGAGTTAGTTACCGGTAACCTGGCAACGTCCTTTCAACTGGTGTCTGTATAGTTCGCAACTATTACAGTGTAGCTCGACTTGCACCACACTCCGCCCATCTGTAACACACGCAGTTAGAGTTAGTTACCGGTAACCTGGCAACGTCCTTTCAACTGGTGTCTGTATAGTTCGCAACTATTACAGTGTAGCTCGACTTGCACCACACTCCGCCCATCTGTAACACACGCAGTTAGAGTTAGTTACCGGTAACCTGGCAACGTCCTTTCAACTGGTGTCTGTATAGTTCGCAACTGTTACAGTGTAGCTCGACTTGCGCGTGCTTCACTTGATTAAGGGAAATAATTCAGCGATTTTCCGGATTCCTGAATATCCTTTTGGGTTGATAAACTCCGTCACGTTCTTCTCTGCTTCACATTAAAAATGTACAAAGAAACGATTTTTTCATTATTTTGTGTGTGTAATAAACATAATATGAAGCAAGGAAATACAAGTTCAATGTATTTTCTTTGACTTCTCAGACTGATACATAATCAATGATATTTTGTTTGCGATTGAACCAAAATGATTAAAGCTAAAAGCTGTCTAAAAGTCAAATGAGCACGAGTTATTCATTTAAAGAAGTATAACCCTAGAATTTCAACTTTAAAATATAACAAAAATGTCTAAAGCAGTTTTATTAGTCTAATTAATTTGGAAAGGTATAACCCTTTAATTTCAACTTTAAACATCCAAAATGTTTAAAGCAGTTTGATTAGTCCAATTAGTTTGAAAAGCACGAGTTAATCGTTTGAAAGGTATAACCTAGTAATTTCAAATATAACAAAAACATCTAAACCTGCTTGATTAGTCCAATTAGTTTGGACTGACAAATCAGTCCAATTAGCTCAATTTATTCCTTTGAATAAGTATAGTCCTATAATTTAAAATATAATCTTTATTAGATAATTTCTACCCAAAAGGCATACTGATAAATGATACTAAACTATTTTAAAGAAAAGTGTTCCAAAACTATTTGTGAATTGCTACTGACCTCCCCTGAAATCAAACCCGTGACCATTCGGTTAAATAGCCACAACCTAATTAGTTAACAAAGAGGAAAATAACGGTTAAGTGATTTAGAAACGCTTGCCAATTGCAGAGACCGCAACATTATGCGTTAATGAAAAAAAGTTTATTCTTACTTAAAATATGAAACCGTTTAGAAGCTCGCTATTCTCCAATAGAATTTAGAATACTTCTTAAAAGTGTTTCAATTGATTTTTAAACTGATCAAACAGAATAGACTCTAATTAACTGCTAAACTGGAGAGGTGCAATGAATCATGTGTAATATTGGAATAATTAAAGCAATAACACTGCTATATTAGTAAATAGCAGACTACGTATTCTACATACGTAGACCCTCAACACCACGATTAATATTTAATTTTTCCACTTTCACTGCCACAGTATAACATCGCTGGTAAAGCCGGTGTATTCCTCAAGAATGAGTAGAATAGGACCATCTTGAGGCAAAGTTGGTAACAAACGATCAACTGTCAATACCGTATTGTCGCTAAGGAGATAAACTTGGCATTGGATTCTCTAAGCTGCTGTTTATTAGTGCACAGTGTTTCAATGTATATTTCACGATGCTGGAAATCCGTTTATTTGGATATAGTTTAATAACTGAAGGTATATTTTATAATCAGAAATGATAGAAAGCGTATTGTATTAGGTGCCATTTATGAAGGAAAGACAAGTAGGACGCAGCAAAGTGGACAGTCTGAGAGAAGTTCGCAACAAGAAGTTGGATAACTAGGTGATCAATCTAGACATCTTGGAGTAACTGGCCACATAAATCAGCAACAACTACAGCGATTACACTGATTAGACTCTCTTAAGGGAACTCCTAATTTCCAGAGCAGCATCCAGATCTAGCGGTACCTGGTTACAATGTTACTTAATTAAATAAGGAAATCTTACAAGCTTGAGTGACAGCTACACTCTTTTAGATCGTTATAAAAAATTATCTTTTATTTACTTTCAAGACTAAAAACTGAAGTTGTAATAATACATTCATTGTCACATGAGGTTCATTGTCAGTTATAGTTATATATGGCAATACGATGTTAAATATTTCACTGCTGCAAATGGCCCTTCCCCTGTCCCTATACCGTTATAACAATGCACAAGCAGAGAAAGTGACACTGAAAGTAGTGTATGACATCACAATGCTAAATATTTCACTGCCACGCCACTTCTGGCACTTTCCACTTACTATTATAACAGTCTACAACTATCAATCGTGGCAGTGAACGTGTTATATGACATAATAGTGTTAACTATTTCACTGTCAGTATGGTCATTACACAGTCCACGCACAGTTATAACAGTCTACAACTATCAATCGTGGCAGTGAACGTGTTATATGACAATAGTGTTAACTATTTCACTGTCAGTATGGTCATTACACAGTCCACGCACAGTTATAACAGTCTACAACTATCAATCGTGGCAGTGAACGTGTTATATGACATAATAGTGTAAACTATTTCACTGTCAGTATGGTCATTACACAGTCCACGCACAGTTATAACAGTCTACAACTATCAATCGTGGCAGTGAACGTGTTATA
This sequence comes from Homalodisca vitripennis, assembly GCF_021130785.1. Classification (NCBI taxonomy): domain Eukaryota; kingdom Metazoa; phylum Arthropoda; class Insecta; order Hemiptera; family Cicadellidae; genus Homalodisca; species Homalodisca vitripennis. Next base: position 9,264,798 of record NC_060207.1, read on the forward strand.
TGACATAATAGTGTTAACTATTTTACTGTCAGTATGGTCATTACACAGTCCACGTACAGTTATAACAGTCTACAACTATCAATCGTGGCAGTGAACGTGTTATATGACATAATAGTGTTAACTATTTCACTGTCAGTATGGTCATTACCCGGTCCACACACAGTTATGACAGTCTACGATTATTGAAAGTGGCAATGAAAGTGTTATACGACAAAGGGATGTTGAGTATATCACTGGGGCCCCAGTACTCGCTTCTTACACTGTCCACTCACTATTATAACAGTGTACTTAACTATTGGTCATAGCAATGAACGTGTTATATAAAATCACAGTGTTGACCATTTCACTGTCAGTACCCACACACACAGGGTGGGTGTGTGTGGTCATTACCCAGTCCACACACAGTTATAACAGTCTACAATTAATTATTGAAAGTGGCAGTGAAAGTGTTACACTACAACGCAATATTAACCTCTCCACTGCCATTTACGTTTCTTGCCCTGTTTAGATAGGTTATAAGAGTCTACTCCTAATTATATGTTAACACGATATTAACCACATTCCTACCACTTTCGATCACAGAACCGAGAAGTGACAGTAATATCAATCTATTACTCCCAAACGTGGCGCACCAAAACGAAAGTACCTCTTCTAAAGTATAAATGAAACTTGTCTCTATAAACCCCTAAAACCCTATGAAATTTATTATCATGGTCAAGCAATTATTCCGTATAATAGACAATTGCCTTCCATTAAAGCACATATACTCGTACTTGCGTGTCATCCTTGCCAGTTTTTGATTAAATTTTCCACAGAACAAAAATCTCTTAAATCCAAATCCAAACATTAAATTCCTTGATTAATATTTGTATTAAAGAACGTTTTGATTTAAGAAATGTCTGTAATAAGCTATATCTGTCAGAGGTGCTGTCCATAGTAGGTCTGTGCACACACGTTTATACCAATGCTAGTTAAAATTTATACAACTACAAGTCGGATAGATTTGTTGTGTAAAAACCGTTTATGGCTCAAGGTTTTCACTCTTGAAGTTTGATCCGATTTGCACCAACCATTTGAATGTTTTATTCACTTGTGACATGTTTAATGATTACTTTCGTGGGAAATCATTAAGGTGTAACAATTACAGACGGAATCATGGGAATACATATCCATAAACTAACTAATAAATTAACACGATTTGTTCAAAAAGATAATTCAATCGCTAGATTGTAAATACACCTAACTTCTTAATAGACTAAGATAACACGATAAACAAATGATGCCAAAAGCCACGATTGGGTCTACATGAACACTTAGACAGCGGAAGTGTGACAGTGGCCGCTACATTGATCTGTGATATTGCACACGCTCAGAAACCAACAACAGGGACAACCGCGCACCGCTGCGCTGGACGTTATTAGGAAGGTCAAATATAACCGAGGGATTACATCATGTTTACCTCATGAGACAGGTTAGGCTGGTCGAATAGGCAAGTATTGCGCATTAGTCGGCCGGCCAGGAAGGTCAATGCTGACGTTCCAGCTGAGAGAGACTGGCCACTTTCCTCCGCGAAGATATCTTATATATATATATATATATATTATATATATATATATATATATATATAAAAATCTTGAGTCACGATGTATGTTGCCAATAAACTCCAAAACGACTGAACCAATTTCAATCAAATTTCACATGTATCCGTAATTTAGTCTAACTTAGAAGATAGGATAGTTAGTTATTATCTGAATTATTCGCTTATATCGTGAATATAAACGAATAAAATGAAGAAAAGTTTTCAAAGCGCCTGCACATTATAACCTGCAATTACGAGATAGATACGTATATTAAACAGTGAAACACTATTTGAAGGCGCTAAGTTATGATGTATAATTGTCTAAACTAAATTTTTGGTTGAACTTAAAGGTTGAGTGGTAGACCACTTTGTAATAAAATACATTATGCATGTACAATACATTTTTGACATATTTTCTTGATCGTGACATCAAGGTAAAATCTACATCGGGGTTGGAAATATAATTTACTTCAACCAGAAATGCTCATACGCGGGCAAAAACTTACGAAAAGCGTGCGAAGCCGCGGGAAACAGCTAGTAGTATATATATATATATCCGAATTGATTGTCTCATTTTACAATTCGTTCCGTATAAAATATTCAGGTGTCCAAACAAAATCGTAAGATTTTAGATTTTTTAATGACGATAATAAATGTTCAGAATTTTGTTATTCTTTAAAATTATCTATCGTAAAAAAGAGCTTTACACCTACAACTTTATTTTGATTCCGATTTTTAAAATAAAAATTAACTAGAAATATATATAACTGAATGTTTGTCTGTATGTCCTTTATAGAATCGTAAACTATTTGACCGATCATTATGAAAATGTGTATGTATATATACTTTTCCACGGAGAAGGCTTATATACTGTGCCCATTAATGTAACTCGCCACCAGGCGGCACTGCGAAAGATGGAAGTTTTGAAAGCGCCTGCACATTATAAACTGAAATTACAAGACGGTCACGTATATTACATAGCAAAACATTATGTGAAGGGCGCTAAATTATGATGTTAATTTGTCTTTATAAAATCAGTTTGAACTTAAAGTCTCAGTGTTAGATCATTTTTTAAATAAAGTACAAGTACATGTACAACGGCTATAAACATACACTTTTGACAGATTATCGATCGTGGCAAAAAGGCCAACTATACATCGGCGTTAGAAATATAATTCACTTGAACAAGAAGCGCTTATACAAGAGCAAAGCTTATTACAAGCGAGCAAAGCCGCGGGAAACAGCTAGTAAACAAATAATACTAGGATCACTCAAGCACTTAAGTTCAAATTTGACAACATATAGCTTTACATTTAGCCTAGGAAAAGTACATGAAAATTATATTATAAATTATAGGGACTTATGAACTTTGACAGAGTGTTTGTGAAAGAGCAACCAATTACAAGTTATGACCATTTTTCAGTTATTCAATCATGAACATGGATTAAAACCCACAGGTAATTGCACAACTAAATCTATATTTTTACACAAAAATGTCTTGATAAACACTTAAATGAGGTTACTTTAGGCCGTTTAGCACGTGTATTGGAGAATGAATCCTATAAAAAATTCTGGAGCACTGCAGCAGTGAGGCGATTTCACGGTTCATCCCCACCCCACGGCTAGATAAAGGCATATAAAAGTTTTCAATGTATCTCTAAGGGGAAATCATACAAAATGGAGTCACAAAGCGACAATGCCTAGGAAGTCATTCGTTCTGTATCTCTGATGATTGATTTTGATGTCTATTATGTTTGTAAGAACACTCAAGCATGGCAGTATAAAATAAATATGGGAGGCCATCTTCAACACTTGTTCAATCATACTATGTATGTATGTGTATGTATAAATAAAACTATCACAATTTTTAAATTATGAATACAGGTATATAAGAACATATATAGTAATAAGACATTTCCTCTTTGAAAACGCTTGAAAGAATATTGTGTTCTATAAACTGACGCTATTTTTTTTTTTTTTTTTTTTTATTTACCAACAATTTTTTGTATATCAAAACATTTATAAATTGTAAATCGTACAAATCGCACATACTAAAAACATAGAGGTCACTCGTAACACGTCTTAGGCCCCTATATATGCAGAAAAGTGTTTAAAATTATTAAAATATCAGCAAGATTTGATTTTTTATAATTTAACTAATTACCTTTTTTAACACTCTAATTTTACTAAAACTTCCAGACAAAAAAATCTATTGCACTATTCAGCAGAGATATTGACAAAAATGTACTTCCATTTAGGTTTTTGGCTCTCAAACCGTTTTATGAGCCATAGCGCTAGATAGCTCATAAAAGTAAGATTTTGCCCGGATGTAGGACATTCGTACTTTACTTCTTGGGTACTAGATCTAGATAATTTGCCTTAACTGGACTGACGCGGGAGGCTGAAACGAGTAAATGGTTTGTCAGAGCGTCCTACTCTGCTATCATACCCAGGCCCGTGCGCATGGGGGGGGTTTTTGGGGGTTCAAACCCCCCCCCTTGAAGATTGGGATATATCATATTATTTCCATATATCAGTTTAATTGTGCTCTATTGCGCCGTCAGTTTACGCGCATGCGCGCGCAAATATTTCCAATCGTTTGATTGCGCGCGCTTTCCGCCTGATTTGTGTTATATACTGTTTAAAAATTGGAGCTCCGACGCGCTACACAATTGGTACCAAAAACCGGGACCTAAAACGGAGCGCGCATGCGCGGACCAGAGCGATAGAGCGACGGAGCGTGCAGCGCTCAGTCCTCCTGCAGCCACGAATAGGTGTGAATAGGTGCGTTGTTGCGAGCGATAACGGGCGGCCGGCCCTAAGTTTTTGTCGTCGCTGTTGTCGTTGTCAAGTCGCCGTTAACGACAAGCTTTGTTTTGTGTACTGAGTGGCGCAGACTGAACTAATTACACCAGAAAGCTGCAGTGTTTGTTTTCAAAGACGCACGTTACGACGTTAACATATCGTTCTACTGGAACAAAATGGACATTCGAAAGTTTCTTCTTAAGTTTTTTCTTTTTTATTTCATAAAATAAGTATAGAACCCCCCCTAAATAAAATTCTGCGCACGGCCCTAATCATACCTGTCGGTACTGTGATAGGTAAAATCTGAATTTGTATGTACTCTTACAGAGATTGAGATACCTCCAATGATTGTTTTCCCCCTCCTAAAATCCACTGTTACTTGATCCCGTTCTTGTTTCAATTGAAGAGTTTAAGTTCGAAATTGCCTAACAACGAATCGGCCCAAATGTACATCGTTCAACAGAGTATACAGTTGTGGTACACTCCAGGTAGGTTTGAACTCAGGAAAAATTGCGTTCAATGGCTAAGAAAGACGTGATTTCTTCACATGAATTCCTCATTGCCTTAAGTTTTAAATAAATATCTTTTTGAGATAATTCATGGCTTTTTCTTGATGCAGTTTGGAATTTCCGAAATACGATACGGCTCAATATAATGAAGGCCTTGTCCTGGAAAAAGACATTTCTCCTCTGCCTTGCTCTCCGATGACTTGAATCCTCCCAGTCTCGCCTTCTCTCCTCTGGAATCCTTCATTGACAGGTGTCTCTCTGTATATTTCATAGTCACCTGAATAGATGCTCACATGATATAAGATAAGGCTACTGGTAGTCTTCACCAGTATTACGAGATGAGTGGGTTATTGGTTGTTTTGTGAATGAATTGTGAGAGATGGACTTAGCTTGTTATGTAAGATTATTTAAGTAGCCTTTATATTTAAAAAAAGTAACTCTGTGAAAGAAAGGAGAGGGAACATGCATTGATTTCATTTAAAACATGAATAACTCCGAGGCTAAGGCACGTTGGCCTACGACTTATTGTGCCAAGCGAACACGATTCCTAGAAGTTGGTTTCTTCCACGAGTTGAAGAATTATAACTCTCGGTTGGGTTGGTCGGATACCTCCAGAGAATGAACTTACAACAGTATTCTTCCCTTAGATGCTAGTGCTACACAGCCTAGTTCAGCAGTTTCAGTTTCTTGGATGCAAAGACGGATTAAAGTATACATCTTTACAGAACCCTATTTTTGTCAAATGACTCCTGTAGATGCCAGGTCCTGTGAGGAAAGTAATTACCAATCTCAGGTAGCCTCTGACATAGCCACACACATACCTAGCAAGCGCAGCTTTGAGGATCCCGAGAATTGTGTTACAAAGTTTACGGCCAGATTGACACTGCCTCCTACGACTGTGTTCATCATGAGCCTATCTCTTTAATACGCTTCCAGCATTGGAACAGCTAATCCCGCAGACTGTCTCAGAAATTACAAATGTGGCTCCATTTTATCCAAGAAGTCAGTTTCTCATTGCATTTGATACCTCTATCCATAGGTGCATATGCATAAATGTTTTTGGAAAACATCTCTTGATAAAAACAATTAATCCACTGAATGATGTGAATGCCACGATAGTGTACATTAATGGGAAAACTAACCAATCGTTGAGGTTGTCTTAATATCTTTAAGTATATAATGACGCTCCCAACTGTTTCATAAAGACGCTGACAACTTACATGATCATTTGAAACCGAAATTTGGTTTTTTTTAAGTTGTTGACTAAAATATATAAATATCCTCTTTCTAAAATATGAGGTGCTTATGAAAACCACCATTGGCAGGAAAGTTGACTAGTCATCGCTAAACTTAATTTTAATACAACTCTGTTGATTCATCAAATGATTAAAATATCCCGAATATTTTCTAAATTGAAGACTTAAAAGTATTAAACTTCACCTACTAAACATTTTTTTCTCCAGACCAATTTTTATTTTTAATTATTTTAAATACGAGTCGTGAAGGCTGAAAAAAATAACTTAACTAATTAATGTTCAGTACTCATTCACTGTCTACCATATGAACAATACTTTTAAACTGGAAATCGCGACAGTATGTTACTGCTACCACTTATATTTACATACTGGACAGTGGTTTCTAAACCCAAGGCGGAAAGTTGAGATTACAAGAGGAAGAGGCAAGGGAGGATGTGGCGCTATCAGGAAATGTGACAGAGTGACGTCATCAGTCACGTGACACCCCGCCTCGACCAATAGCAGACTGCGCTGATAACTGTTGCTCTCTGATTTATGGCACACCAGATCAACCTGTGTTTGCGCTGATGTTACACCACTGTAAACGTTAAATTATAGCTCCTGAGCTGTCTTTCTTCCCTAGATTACATATAAAATCTTGCTACTTCTTTTGTCTTTCATAGCGTAAGCCAAACAAATTACTTGCTCTAAAATATGTCTTTGTTATATCTTAAGTAACTGTAAAGTTACCACTTTAGTTTAAAATATACTACGACAAGAGTTCGAAAATAATCAGTTATTAAATAATATTTCAATTATGGAACCAGTTCAGCAAATAAAATTATACTTTAAAATGGATTCCGAACCATTGAATCATTAACTAGTCTTCATTTATGGGACTAGTAAAGCTATAAGAATTATATTTTTATTTGGATTTCGAACCACACAGTTGTGAATAAGGATTACTCGACCAGTAAAGCTGTGAGAATAGTATTTTGTCGTGGGTTGCAAACCACACAGTTATTAGTTTCAGTTATAAAACCAGTAAAGCTAAGATTATTATATGTTAACGTGGGCTATGTTTTACTCTTATGTTCACTAGTATTTCGTTTACGGAACCAATAAGAGAATTAAGTTTCAATGTTTCAATGTCCTAACCATTCAGGTATAGACCAATACTGAAATCTCGGGCTCGCCGAAGCTCAATAGTGACCCTAGATAGCGCCCACTTATCATACCATACGGTGCGAAATTGCAGCATCTGAATAATATTTAGTGCATAAAGTGCTGGATGATCGAATAAATAAATCACATTCGTTAATAAAATAGAAGTAATTCGTAGTTTTTACTGATTAATACTGTAATAAATTACTGGTCAAAAGTTTTGTTTCTAACGAAAAATTAAAATAAGTTTACATAACATTGTCAGACTAAAATAGCTTCAAAACACCCTATTGGGTGTTATATCATTTGGGGAGATGTCATTGGGGAGATGATATCATCTGCACTCATTAGATGCATAAGTGGAAACGTACCCTGTCTGTTTCCTAGACTCTTGGTATTATATAACATACAACTAACAATATTCAGTTTTTCGACTTATGTAAGTATCTCAAGAAAAGCCGTTGTGGTCTGTTTTGTTGATCTGAGGAAAAGTCTTTGAAATATCCTATAAACTTGGATGCAAGGGAAATATATTGGTGTATTTATTGGTAAGCTTAAAATTTAGTTATTCATCACTTTGTTTCAATTTACTGTACGAATATCATATAGTACTCGTCTAAAACCCCCTCTCTGTGCCAAGCAAAAGAAACTGTGAACGGTGACAGAGTTATGTGCCAAAACCTACTTAAACGTATAAAAAAACAAAACGATTGGGCTGAACACAGGTTGGGATAACAAATCCAATAAGTTCCTCTAAAATAGATTCTGTATTCGAAGATTGTTTAAAATTTTTAATTGCATTACTATTAATTGATTAAAATTATCATCCTTATTATGCCGAATTACGGCATTTGATTACCAGTGGTGGTGGAACCAGTTTTCAGTCAGTATATATTTTATGGTATTCACGGTTATTCACTTCACTTTAATTTCTATTCACGTGCCGTTACTAAATGGTATATTTTTATTTTATTAATATAAAATAATTAGTAATTTTTATTTATTTTTGAGTAGTGTGTCTCAGAAGATAGTACTAAACCCCCTCTCTACGCCAAGGAAAAGAAACTGTGAACGTTGACAGAATTAAACATGCAAAAAAAAACTATTGGGCTAACATAGGGTGGGATAACAAATCCAATAAGTTCATCTAAAAGAGATTTTGTAATCGAAGGTTGTATACAATTTGTAATTGCATTACCATTGTCATTAAAATTATTAACCTTATTATGTCAAAGGGAATAAAATATTCGAATTAAAGCTTGTGATGTGGTAGTGGAATCAGTTTTCAGTCAGTATATTTTATCGTATCAACAATTATTCACTCCAATTTAATTTCTATTCACGTGCCGTACATAAAAATGGTACCTTTTGAATTTATTAATATCAAATAATGAGTTAAACAACGAAAATGATGTTATAGTAAGGAATTAGCTATCCAATTTGCAGTAGTGAGTCTCTGAAGAGAGTACTTAGTGGTATAGAACTATTTTGGAAACTATATTGACGGTTCGGTACTGCAAGACGCAAAGTTAAGGTGGGGAAGGCGACGGTCAATCATCCTTAGACCGGGCTGGGCAAGAACGCGGGTCTATCAGAGCCGGGCGATCGTCTTACAAGCCATCCTTCAATGTCAACAAGGGTCTGGTCACCGATAAGTGACACTCGAGAAATCCAACAGCGTTTGCTTTGTGGCGCTCGAGGCGAATGCTCCGTAAATATTACTTTGTGATTAGTGTGCCGACGCAGACTAACTGAGACTTAGTGCGGATTTGCAAACTATTCCACTTTTAAATGTCGTTTGGTTTCATATCGACCATCGCAAAGTTTTTAACTTAAAATATTTTCCTTTCCACACAAACGCAATATCGACTGCTAACAATACAACAGTTTACACAATATTGATGTATTGTAAAATGCTTATAAGGATATCGATTATTATTCATGATAGCGGCAGACATCGTCTAGACGATATACGTCATCTGACAACAAACAGGATATATCGTATAATGGCAATAGCGTGCCAAAACATCTTATTACACTATTCACAAGCAAAAGTGTATATAAGGAAGGAGTTCAAGCCTACACTCGCCTAAATTTTCGAAGATGAATATTAAAATTGCACCCAATAGATTATTGGCTGAGCGTTAGTGAAGCCTGCCTCTAGTGCGACTGGAAAATGGCGTATTTCTTTTCGTTTCAATTTGTCAGTCAGCACGATATCTCGAGAACAAAGTTGCGTATGCAATTTAAATTATACATAAGGTTTCATTTCTATATAGACAACTCTGAGTTCAATGATGGAGCATCTCACTCATAAGATTTCACTGAGCTCAGCGAATATGTTTACGTTGATCTTATTTGTAACCATGATGACAGAGAGAAAGTCTCCGAATAAATCAATTAAGTACAATCATATAAGATATTAACATGTGACACAGTTAGTAAAGAAAAATCTGGTGATACCATGTAGCAAGGTAACTTGAGAAAGATTTTATCTACAGACGTAAAGTTTGTGCAAACTTTACTTTTACCTAGACAAGAATGAGGTATATGAAGGTGCTTGTCTATCCACGTGAGTTGGCTGAGCGTAATTAGAGCATACCACTCAGAAGGATAGTAAAATTTCTCTTTTATGTGTTGCGAGGATGTAAAACTTTATTCATGTATGATTGTATGTCTGTCTCTCCACAGGACAACTAAAGAGTGACATTATTTATAGAAATTTTGCATGCAACCTCATTGTATAGTACCAGCTAATACTAACGTGAATTCCAAGTGTTCAGTTGAAAACGTCTATTTTGAAAATGCATACTCCAGAATTTGTGTTCGAGCACAGACATACAGTTATTTTCAAAGACAGCCCTATAATATGTGTTCTTGAAAGAAACAATGTTCTTGAGATGGAACACCTGGTACCCTACTTTGATGAAGGGGAATTCCATACCATTCAAATTCTCTTGTTAGTCAGACCTCCGGAGGAGTATCTATATACGTACATATTGAATCAGTGCAATATCTTACATAGTTGAATCAAATCCAAATTTAATACGCCTTTAAATTGTTAAAAACCATTCACTTGTTAGTATTTTACTTATATTTTTCGTTACTGCGATTGAAGATCGTACAGTTTGTAAAACAAGATACTAACTCACTAAACGAGCAAAATGTTGAGGTTACCACAGCTATTTGTGTGTTAGATAAGACGTTATCAGTGACTTTGTCAACCCAACACCTGAGTGGGTTTCGTCCTCAAATATGTACAGAAGCTATTACACCGCCTTAGCTGTGTCGTCGGCTTCCAACACGAGTGTTGAGGTGGGTCTGTTGGCAGCCAGCAACAGCAATGTTGTGTCACACTGCCAGGTATTCCCTGACCGTTTAATGCCCAACGTGGGCAACAGGCAACGGTCTGACACATAAACCTGCATGCCACGGTCTCTGGTGCCCACTTTCCCTACTACTCTCGATTCCTTCGGGCCGTTTAGTTTTAATTTGCCCAATCAGTGAGGACATTATGGTGCTACATCGACCACAAAACTACCTCCACTTTCTTAAACTTTTCAGGGGAAACGTTTTATGCTCATCGGGGGTATGTTAATAGAATATAATGGATAGTAGGTTCAGCCCTTTAATTGGCAATTGACAGTTTTTAAATTTCAAGGTACACACATAATTTGATCATGTAAATTTGAATAGTTAAAAAAATAACCCAAAAAGCCATTAAACCTATTGAATAAGGAATCTAATTTTGTTTAATCTGGTTGAAAAATTGTCATAGTTGTATTAAAAAAATGTGCAATGTTGTTAATTTTAACTTTTACTTATTCACCTTTACAGAAAACAAAAATTTATTCAACTTTAAGCGTCTTCCAAGCTTAGATATTTACAGAGATGGTTTGAATTTATTGGTAAATTGATAGAACGAATTGTGCACTGCATTCTATGAAATGAGATGAAAACTTTCTTTATTATAGAGGTGAAGTTAGCACTCAAAGTCCTCTCTTCCACTTAACCTCGTATGAGAAGTGGACTTAATGTGCCTTAAACGACTTTAAGGCACGGGTCCCAAATCCAAACGTAACAGCGTCTGCTTACATATGGAGGATTGAAATTATTACATTCCAATCAATTCCTCTTTTAGCTAAGTCCAAAACATGACATAAAACAGCCTAAATTAGTTCTTATAAGCTAATTTAATGGGATTCGTTCCACTCTAACCAGTACAATGGAACTGTAACTCGAACAGCTACATTTATTCTCTGGTATCTCAATAAATCCTGTTATCTTGTAAAAATTTTACTTTAGGTAGTTTCTAACATCTTTCACGTAATGAAAGTGAATTTTTTTCTTTAATTAATAAGCACAATTTTCGATGCAGCATTTATATTGCTCTTAGAATCAATAATTTATCTTCATTCTTATAAATGGACATTTATAATATTTCTAGTTTTCTACATAATAAATCTATGTTTCAAATTAAAAATGTTAAAGTGACAAACTTTTGCAACATAACTTTTTTATTTTACTGTATGTATATTACCAGTCCAAAAATAAAATCAATTGCGGGGTTCCAGTAGCATTATTAGTTAAGTTAAATTCCTATTATGTATATACTAATACAACTAATTGGCCTGTAGAACCCAATTTTTAAGTGAATATCGTCGATTAGAGCTACTTTAATTAATAAAATTATATTAACAGTTCCCTCCCAACCAGGATCATTGTAACTTGCACCTACAGAGAGTTCCATCTGGAAGTCAAAATCCTTATTTTATAAGTGTTCATAACTTAGTGAAATTACAATTAAAAATCTTACTCTCATTCAAACTATCAAAAACACATGTTCTATTATCGACGTTCCATAAACCCTTGTTTATTATATATCGCTAGTTAAGATCTCCCATTTTACGCAAGGTTGTAGGAAAAGGGGTTGATAAACTTATCATATGATAAAAATTGAACAATTATTTAAACAAAGCGTCATGAAATGTTTTATTTATGATTCTGGATTAATAATAAACAAATCAGTGATTTAAAAATTTTATTTGGTGTATATTTGGTGTATATTTGGTGTCATTTAACTAATGTGCCATTTTCTTCCAAAGACATTTAACGAAACAAATATATTTTCGTAATATTGAAACTTATCGTCTCCCCAAATAACAGTCATTTAATTCATCTGATTGCCATTTCTTCCAGCCCATCAGTTAATATTTTAATCATCACATCGTAGTTTTTAGCTAGTTACACGCGTTTTGCCTTGTAGTATTTGTAGATTAAAGACTATCAAAACTCAATCTGGATTCTAACATGTGTTCACATAATATCTGGGATTTTTCCAGATAAGAAAGTTTGTTAGTTTAACGGCTACAGTGATATTATTAAGTAACAAATTGAACCGTATTAGCTGCCGAGATAATAGAGTGAGTCGGCGGCGAGTCGCCACGACTATAAGCGACTCTACAAGCCACACAAGCCGCAACTGTGACAAGGGTAGACCGGTCTGCGGCTGCAGTGTTTGTACATTCTCACCCTAGGTGGTCAAAGGGTTCACTTTGGGATCCTCTTGGACTGGCACTCTCCAGTTGAATTTAACAATTAGTCCTCAGTTTAAAGTTAGCTACACAAAGTCCAGATAAAACTAGCAAATCATCGCATTACAATTGGTTTTACTTCAACTTTTAAATTGGTCAATAACATGCATCCCTAAAGAATAAGCAGCATTAACACAAATGGTAGTAAAAAAGTTACAAGATAATTATTTCGTGCGCGGAGTTTAAGTAGTAAAAAACTTTGTAAAACTATTACTGAATGAAAATAAACTGAAAAGTTCCTGTGTGTTTTATCTCAAGTATCTCTCAACTTATCGTCTTCTTGCTTGTTGTCTATTGAAAAACTCATAACTCTAAAACTGTTTACGACTCAGGAGTTCTGGCGGTCATCTTTATTTCAACCCCATAAGAACAATATTAAACCTCGTACACTTTTATGACATCATTGACGCCATAAAACAACATGTAATTAATACGCATCCCGAACGCCTTCTGGGTTTTTGAAATTTGTTTGGATGGTCAGTATGGATGTATTTCAACTGAAATGTTCAAAAATTATAAACTTTACAAGAAAACCAAAAAGAATAGTTCTACTACTAAAAATAAGTAGTCCTCATTGTTCTGATAGAGTAAAACTCGACCCCGTTTCTCTACAGGTCCCTCTTAAGTTACAATGTTACAATATTGCATGAATAATGTTGTTACTGCTTAAAATTGGCGGTGCAAAAGCAACACATTTTTGTTTCGCCAACTACTTCTCACACAAACGTAACAAACTTGGTAATAATAAGTTTTTTTTTTATCAGACAGTGATATTATAGTATTATGAAAAATTTCAACACTATATGAATTAAATCTATTTACAATTATGAGTTTCTCGTGGAAATCACAGACAGTTATACAATATGTTGATGTTAGCAGGAGAGTTCTTTGTTAATTTGTTTTTTTTTTTTTTTGTCATCTTTCATCGTCTTCCTAATTGTTTTCCCGATTTGTTCAAAACTTCGTGGTTAGATTAAATTAAAAGAGACTGTAACGCTGTGTACTCGATACCTACTAAACGAAATGTTGCAACTAAAATCTAAAAAGAAAGGATTAGATTCATCGTACATTGAATAAAACCGTTACATGTAGAAATACAGCATTGTTTCTTACAGCATGATGGAAACGTAAGAATGCAAAAAAAATGTGATACAACACTAATTTTAACATTCAAACCTTAAATTAAATGCCCTGCTGCCATAATTCCATAGGGGAGAGAAAATAAGACTTGATTTTCATACTTTGATGAGTTTGAGCTGAATCCAAAGAGGATATTTCAAGCAGTTTAACTTGAGTTATCTCGGAACTATCAGTTCTACTGCAGCTAATTATGCTGGCTAAGGCAATGTTTTCTCTAGCTACTTGTACGGCATCGAATAAAACATGTTCTTTATGAAATTTGGTTGCACAACCGCATTCAGAGGCAAAGCATCAAGATTATATAAGGGTATCATGAGGGCTAGTAAAAATATTGATCTTAACCTGTACATGAATTAGAAAAGAACAAATTTAACTAACATTGTATCACTATGTTCAACTAAACTTCCATAACTTATTCTTCTTCAACATCCTTGTTGCTATTGTTGAATTTTTAATTGGGAGAAATGGGTTGAGCGCTACACAATGATTTGTGCTCTGCTAAACACAATGCGCATTGTACCTTCTCCTGAGTAGTCGCCATTGAACTGACTACGAGCATTGCAATGCTCCTGCACAATGATTCTGCACAGTGGAGTACGTGGAAAATTATTTCAAGTGAACTGACACATTGGGTGGTTTAGGAGGCATAAAATATATACAAAATACAGTGTTCCCGGATATTCCCCCGAGACACTGTTGAGTTTAAAAACTAATAAATATTCTACCTTAAAACAAACTACTATGTGTAATTGTAATGTTTTCTCACATTATATGGAGGGGGCCGGGCCCCATAAGCACCCCCACTTATATACGCCCATGATTCTTGCACCATCTGAAGGTCACGGCAATGACACTAGTGTCAAGAATAATAATACCACTTCAATAGCCATATTATTTTGATATTCAGCTTTTTCTGATGACCCTGTATTATAACTTCTTTTTACGGGCCACAAGCAAAGATTGTTTGGTTTTTCTGTATTTTTACTAATGATTTAATGTTTTAATGTGTACATCCGCCATGTGCGCAGACTTTCCTTACGCAGTAAACATCGAATTTAGCAGCTTCCAAATTGTTACCAAACTTCTGGAAAGGTGAGCTTTGAGCCTTCACGATGTTTTTATACAAAATTTCACATTCCTCCATAACGAATATTATGAAGATACGGATTATGTAACTACTTAATCCGTACAATAAATTTTACAGTTGTTTTGAGAAACAGTATAGTTTTGATAAAAACTTACACTTAAAAACAGTTTGCTTGTAATAACGCGTAATGTTTTACTAGGATGGATGACGTCACGTTTTGCAGGATATGACAGTCCTTTCTGACACTCGTGAATTACTAATCCTGCATTTTCAACACTGTTCTGGAAGGCATGAAATTATGAGATTACACTTAAATATAAAATGTGACATCAATATATAAAGCGCGTGAAATATTGATTTCGTTCATTCATTCAAACATGTTCACATACAAATGCTTACGAACGCATGCATACTTACATTTTTAAATTTATCGAACAATTATTTAACTTTTAATAAAGCGTTTGATTCTCCTTGCATGTAGTAACTGATTCGTGAAAACTAATCAGTTTTTTATACATTCCTTATAATCCAGAAATAAGCTGCTTTCAGCAATACAGTACTGTCGAGGGAGCAACAATTCACTGGCGATGGGACTCAATTCGAGTTCATTCCAGCGTTCCTCTCGTCAAGTCCATTCCATCAGTCAATGTCCCGACTACAATCTCTCCAGATTAATGGCCATTTGTACAACTTTGATTGGAAACAAAGACCGATTAGGGAAACAAACGATCAACAACTTGATATCACCCTCCGGAAACGAATTACTTATTTCTTGTAAACATTATACATATTGTCGATTTAAGTAATTTGGGAAATATTTCAACGTAACCTAATTTACACATTTATAATAACATCACTCTGGCTTTTTCTTGGCTTCAATTTGTTTTACTAAGAGTCTATTCTACTAATTCTACGTCGCTTCAGAATCATATACTCAAGTATCGATTCTCGGATTCGTTTATCTACAATATTTTAAGGATTTAAAAAAATATTACTGAATATTACGAATTGTAGGCTGAGCGTTAGCAAAGCATTTTACTAGAGGGGCTTGAACACGTAAATTCTGTCTGTATGTTCACACGATATTTAGAGTGCTAACTTTCCTAGAGACTTGAAATTAAGCGTGAAGCTTTATTTATATATAAGCAAGATAAAAAGTAAAGTAAAGGATGTCTTATTTTACCAGTCGAAATTAGAAGCCCCCTAACATTTAACCTGAGGACCAACGGCTTAAACGTGACTTACGAACCACCACCAATTAACGAGCAGGTGGGCTACTTTCAAGGACAGGATCGCTCAGTGGTCACCCATCCAAGCAGCAGTCACGCTCGACGTTGCTTGATTCGGTTTTCTTGCGATAACCGCTGTACTGCGCCAATGACATCAAGTTCACACCATCCATGAAGTTTGGCTGAGCGCTAGCGAACATTTTTTATGTTGGCCTTATTGATAACATGGTGGCAACGAGACAATAGCAGAATAAACAAATCTGTAAATAAACTGAATACAATCATATAACATTGTAACATGTGACATATCACTACATGTAGCCTTACGGTATGGACTACAAACTTGAAATGTTGCGTACAGTCCCAGCTAAGCCTGTCATTCTCTTACCTTATAAAATGTATAAGATATACTTATACACAGAATAGTTCTGAACATTTTCTTAAGTACTATTTCACGCTATCAGCATCTGTTTTTTAGTTCAAGGTTAGCTTTCAAGCAAAAATTTCCAAAGTATTTCCAATTACCTATATCACCGTAGTCACAATCCAAGTACTGAAGTAAAAATAACCAAGAACGTGTAATGTTGGAGATTGAGTTTAAACTGGTTTCTTCTTGTAGTCACTACATCGAAAAATCACAACGAACAGCAATGAAAACTTGTTTATGTGAAGCCTTTCTACAGCAAGGCTTGTGAAATATCTCATAAGTCAGCTTTGTCGCCGAAAGGCCTCATAGGATAAAAAGTTTTAAATGTTGTTTCTTGTGATATTTCAATACATAGTGATTAAATAACAGCAATTGTATGGTTAAAAATATTACGTATTGATACCTTTTAAAATTTTATGTAAAATATTGACGTTCTAAATTAGTTTACAAAAAAAAAAAAAACAACAAAAAGGTTTAATTTAACTCGCTTAAGCTTTACTAATCGACACTGAATATTCAAGGAACGTAAACTAATTTGAAAATAATAAAGGGAAATGGCAGAGAAATTAACATTTTCTTCGAATCTGATCTTTGAAATGAATTAAATTAAGAGACAAATTATTAACGAATCGCAAGAGGGAGAGCCTTTGCTTGATAAAGGTATTGAAACAGTGTGCAGTGAAGCGTTATCTGAACTCTGGCTCATTTATTATGAAACAAAGAACAGAGCTGAATAGTTAAAAGGGCCAATAAAATTATTGAACGCCATGACAAAGCGTGATATATTGTTTTACATATTATAAGAACGAATGTATTTCTAAAATAAGTAGCTGTGGCTTTACATAGATTTTACATACATGAAGCACCATGTCTCCGCCTCAGATGACGCGCATGCTGTAACATGTTATCGATAAACTTGTGTTGAACACATGGCACAACACGGTACATTGCATCCTCTACATTGTCATTAAATATCCTTCGCTTATTTTTATTATTTAGTACAGTGAGTTTATGTATGACAAGTAATAATTAATGTATTTCCATTCCGGATTTTAAGTAATATTGTAATAAACGCGGAATCTCATCCATCATCCGCTGTAACGAAACTTTAATAACGCGTGAAAATATTTAATTTATTCTTCTTCATGTATACTTCAAGTTTTTCATTACATATTTCGTTAAAAGCGTAATAAATTACGTTAAATCTTTTAAGTTTCTGAGGAAGTTTATTTTTTATTTGTATACTCAATATCTTCTAGCTTTGTATTTCATTGATCATGTTGGTTTTTTTCAAGCAATCGATTTTAAATTATTTTGGAGTAACAGCAGTCATACGCAATCAGGAACTTATTCAATATTTTTACATGAGACTAGCAGTTGCCCACGTTAATTTTAAATAACAGCTTACCCTTACACCCATTTTATTCTGTATCTCATTCACACTTGCATGTACTATTTCACAGCAGCCTATTTTAATACTGACAGTGACTTCTGCTAGACTGAAGTAAACGTTTCATTATCTCGACCTTCTCGTCTTCTCGCTTTGACGTTTAGTGGAAAGTAATTAAATAAGCTTTACGAGTTTGTTTGTAGAATAAGACAGTTAGTCACGTAATAAGCTTTGCGAGTTTGTTTGTTCAAGGAGACAGTCGGTCACGTAATAAGCTTTGGAAGTTTGTTTCTACAAGGAGACAGTTAGCCACGTAATAAGCTGTAAGAGTTTGTTTGTACAAGGAGACAATCAGTCACGTAATAAGCTTTACAAGTTTGCTTCTACAAGGAGACAGTCAGTCACGTAATAAGCTTTATGAGTTTGTAAAAGGGAACAATCAGTCACGTAATAAGCTTTATGGGTTTGTAAAAGGAAACAATCAGTCACGTAATAAGCTTTACAAGTTTGTTTCTAGAAGGGAACAATCAGTCACGTAATAAGCTTTATGAGTTTGTAAAAGGGAACAATCAGTCACGTAATAAGATTTATGATTTTGTCTGTACAAGCAGACAGTCAGTCACGTAATAAGACCGTTCTGACGAGTAACGAGGGTACAGTTCACTTTCACACCCTGCGTGCACTGGCGATGTATTTTCGTGCGCTTTCACACTGCCCACTTTAGGAAACAAACAACGGAACGACGTGCAGTAGTAACTGTTAATACGCTGTCACCGCATAGTCGGACATTTATGTCCATCAATCTACATTGGGCTGCCTAAAGATTGGCAACTGATGTACTTCAATAAAATAGGCATTGAAATGTACCTGTTTTTATAAGCTATTATACACTATGGTGTGGGAAATATTAGAGATATTTCTTCAGGTTTTTAATCTTGCAGAGTTGGAATAACCCTAGAAAATCATCATTCAGGCCCGGTCTTGAATATATTTACTATAACGGCAGTGGAGATACAAGTATAAAAAATGAACATTGGTAATTTTTAAATAAGGAGGTCCTTATTTATCCCGAAATGAACTGCCCGTAGAATTAATATTTTACATGAAGCTTCGTTTATACATAAGCAATATCGAGTTCGACGATGGTGGATGTTAGGTACTGCATGGGAGTTTGCGAGCATTAGCAAATGTATTTACATTGACCTTATAGGTAACTATGGAAACGATAAATAGAAGAATAAATTAATTTTAAAACAAGCTTTGTAAAATCATATTATACTTTAATATATGACACATTATCAAATGTAGCTTATTCATCAAGTAATTACAAAAATTAATAAAGTGGAAAATCTATGTTAAAATTTGGTGACATTTGATTTTAGTGCACTCTTTTATAGTAGTAGTATAGTAACCTCCCTACTTCAAAGGAACTTTCATAATTGAAACAATGCTCAATTTAAAATTTTTGAATCATGTGGCTAAATATCTGTAGATTTCTCATTTTAACCGAGACAATAATGAGTTATATGAGTTGTTAAAACCTATGACTCAGTAGGCTGACACAATTTCACTTTTGTCTGCCAAGGAGATATAAATGTTTCTTTTCTGTGTCATTGTCAGTATGTCTATCAGTTCGCAGAATATCTTGAGAATTAAATAAGCTATAGATTGAATCTTTACCCACAACCTCAGCGAAGCACGTACACTCCTACACTGTACGTACACTCCTACATTGTAAATAGTCCTGGTATGGATTATTATGGTAAGACTAACGGAATTTTATGTACGTAAACGTTTGTCTATGGTTTTAAAAACTTGCCTTACGAAGGCTTATTCCATTCAAACACAGCCAAACAGATTATTAGTCCTAAAAATAGGTTTTTACCTACACGACGATACTTTCTGGCCTGAAACGAATGAAAGCTTAAGATTTTACTCAAAGTTCAGATACGGCACTACAGCAAAAGTTTTGTCGGAGTCAGTAAACAAAATTATGTTTAAGGTAGATTACTATCGGTACTGCATTAACCGAACCTTGGGGTTGTAAGGAGATAGTTATTGCATGTGCACTCAAAGCTGGTAGCATTACTATACACGACCCATTGCATTTATATGACACACCTACCACTACCACAATAACAATTCCCGTCCTAGGAGTATCCTGTTGACAAGAAGTGTAAAGTGCATCTCGCTGACACTGGAAACTAGTGCAAGAGTGTACCACCACCACACTTGGTAGTGAGTGCAAGTTAAGTTCATGATAGCCAACTACTTTTTCAGACTATCGTTCATAAATAAATAACAGTACCGGTATGTATCAAAATATCGAGTGTCAAATTGGTCGAAAAGGTTCAACATATTTATTAAATAATTCAAAAAATATATATATGAAATAAAGTCTAAGCTGGAATTTTATTTCATAACACTGATTTTTTAATAAACCCATAAAACCTCTTTCTATCAATATAATTTCACCAGTTCATGACATCATTTAAAATATTCAAAATTGCGGGCTTTTCGAAAACTGATATAACTCAAACACGATAGTACACATCAAAATATAAAATACAAAAACAAATAACTACAAAGCGTTGTAAAGTGTTCTAACAAGACCACTGCTACCAATATCTATGAATTTACTGAACTCTTAGTGCATTTTGTAAATTTATTTTTCATCTTAAACATTTATTACACCATTTCTAAAGACAAGAAAATGTTTTTGATTTTTATAAAAACAAAGAAGAGAGATTTTTAGTTTACGGCTGAAGAGAGTGAGTTTTTCATCTTAATTTGAATTTGTTTAAAAAAAAGTATTTTTGAAAAGTGACAGTTTTAAGTTATATTTAAATATAAAATGTAATTTACTCATGTCACTTCCTGAAGCTATAATTCATGCAGTTACATGCTGTAAAATTCACCCGCCATTTTTTTCTTCAGTCGTTTTTATTTGAGTCTGAATACAAAATTACCTAAATGTCCTACTTTAAATACGTGTAGGAGTGATATAAAGTTCAATTCACTCTTTCCTCAAGGATTCTATCTTAAAAGGTTATGAATTTTAAATTTAAAAAGATTTTCCTGACCTCAATTTGAGTTTACCACCAAGTAAAAATGGATGTTCGACTTTGATTGCATACAATAGACCTCATATACAATTAATTCACTTTACAATACTTAAAATAAATACATATATAAAGGTAACCTGACTCGAGTTCACTGGGATATATATATTTTAGACAATTAAATGGTTGCCATTTATTATTTATTATTGTGGGCTACACAGATAAAGAGTTTAATTAGATTTTATGATTTTAAATGAAAAAAAACATATATATATATATTAATAATTTACTGTACACCGCTGTCAATGGAAAAATTCTGCTTTTTGAAAATAGATTTTAGCACATTAAAAAGTGCAATTAATGAACGAACCATTCTGCACAAATAAAATGTAAATTGTGTAAATCCTGTAGTCGGGGATCAGATCTATCTGACAACAGAAAGGCAATTACTCGGATGAAAGTAATTCGTGTTGGGTGAATGGCTGGAGGAGGATGCTAATGAATTACCTCTGGATCCTCTGGGGTTGAGCTCCCAAAGTAAATAGCTTCAGACTGACAACGTACGGACCACTACGCTGTGGGTAAATATCGTGCGTGGGTACGCTCATGTCACACGCTCTACATTACATCAATCAGGATAATATGGGTTTACTCTCATTTCCTTATTTTGCAGCTCCGGTTTAAAAGTTACAAATTTTTTATATTTTTGTAAATAAAATAAAACTATTCTAAGAGTTAGTTATAATAGTGTATGAAAAGAGTTTAATGGTACTAAGGGGTATAAATAGTTTAAATACAATATTTAAAATGAAATAAGATTTTAAATTGATTTTCTTATATACGTTAAGTTTTATTCAACAAAATCCTTATTCCATCTACAACAAAGAGATTTGTTCCGTTTAACAGACGATCTGTTTTAGGTGAAAATTATGTACATATTAAAACACAATGATTTTGAATAAAACAATCAAAAACAAGAATATAAATATCATGGACATTCTCCCTTAGCAAGATGAGTGAACACATCACAAACAATAAACCATGAAGAAATACTCTTATAAAACACTATTTGAAATGAAATATAAGTTTATCTCCACAATCTTCATATTGGTACAGAGATTACAAATGTGTTTGCAAATAATTATTAGTTAACAAAGATATTAAACACATTGTAATTTCTAAATATATATATATATATATATATATATATATATATATATATATATGTGTGTGTGTGTGTGTGTGTTTTATTGGAAATTAACCTACATGGGCAAGCAGCCTGTGCGTAGGCTAGAGACGCTATCCTTTACAGAAATTAATTTTAGTTTGCTTTGCCGGGTATGGTTCAGAAGCAAACGAAAGAGCAACAATAACAATAACAATTTAAATTAAACAATCCGCCTCAAAAAATATATTTAATTTACTTGAAGTAATTATCACTTTGAAATGAAGATGAATGACAGGTGGTATCGGAGGGGGAAA